>NW_009626102.1:0-200 GCF_000690535.1 Cariama cristata | reverse complement strand
CGCGCCGAGCCGGTGCTCCCGATGGCAGCCCTGGTGATGTTGAGGCGCTTGCTGTGCAGGATGACCACGCTGGTCTGCCGGGTGACCGTGACCTCTATGGCGGCGGTCCCAGCGAAGGTCAGGGTGGTGAGGTTAGGATGGATGAGGAGGTGGTAATGCAGCGGGATGACGTCCTTGGGGAGCCTCACGGCGTCCCAGGG
>NW_009626101.1:0-10018 GCF_000690535.1 Cariama cristata | reverse complement strand
GGAGCAGGGGAACAGCATGCGGAGGAAGGTGCAGCAGAGACAAGTGACATGGACTGACACAACCCTCAATCCCCATCCACCTGCACTGCTTGGGCGTGGGACAGCAGGGTAGAAGAGTCAGGAGTGAAGTTAAGTTCGGGAAGAATGTGGGGCACAGGGCAGAGAGGCAAAGCATTTTAGTGTTTTGTCTTTGTTTCTCACCATCCTACTCTATTTAATTAGCAATAAACTAAATTAATTTCTCCCAAATTGAATCTCTTTTGCCCGTGACGGTAACTGGTAAGTGCTCTCTCTGTCTTTATCTCAACCCATGAGCTTTTCCATCTTATTTCCTCCTCCTTGCCCTGATATGGAAAGAGAGTGGAGAGAGCAGCTGGGTGGGGGTCTGGCAGCCAGCCAAGGTCAATCCACCACAGAAGTACAAGTTATTATTACAGCAAAAATATTTTATAGTCTTCTCTAGTTGTAAATCCATAAGTATCACATTTTTATTTTTATATATATAAACTATACAATAAATAGGTCAGTTAAACTCTACGTGGATGACAACCTATTGTTACATTCTATTACACACACTCCTACATTCAAATACTGCACTTGACTAATCCCTACAAATTCATACCTGTTCTAGCACGTAGAAATGCAAGATGCATTTTTCAAGTTGGAAAAAAAAAAGAGGAGGGAGGCAGAGTTAGTCTCTTTTCCCGTATTTATATATTTTGCTGTGTTGCAATCAACAGAAGAAAAAATACCCTCCCTGTATTTTAGTCAGCTAAGCTTAAATGCATAGACTTCATTCTTGCCTTTATTAATTAGCTATTTAGCTACCCTTATTTGGTAGTCCAAGTCTAATAATTTCATAACTTGTCTGGTTCAAAATAGTTCAAAGACAACTAATTAACATGTTCTATTAGTTTATCTTAACCTCCCAGGATTGTCATTCAAGGATATTTGATTCACCTAATACCAAACTGTAACAACTACAGAACTGAGACGATAATCCCACCTGCAGAACTTCAAGTGAAACCAATGTAAACATGAGCTTCTGTGATTAAAGGTGAGCAGAAATGGCACAGGTGAAGGAGTGCTCTGTGCACTGCAAACCTAATTTACTATTCAAGGAGTGCAAAATGTTATACCAACTTAGAATCTTCATGAGACCTTTATATAGCATATAAATCTTTAAACTGCTTGTTCTCCTAGACTTAGTGAATAAATGAAGGTCTAGCTAAAGAATCTAATCTTGAGTGACAAATTACTGCAACCTTCAATAGGATGATACTATTTGGTCTTTAACTGACATATCAGTCAACCTATAGACAAAAAAGATGATTGCAGCAACACAAGAAAATGAGCAACAGATGCCTTTAACCTGAGATCCAGGCAAGGTTCTGTATCTAAAAATTAGTTTAAACAAACTTTCAGATTTGGGTCTGATTACACCAAAATACTGCAAATCATTCTTGAGAAAGCTTCAAATATTGTAAATTTCATCAGCTAAACTTTTTGCCAGCCCTCCCAAGGATTAAACATATTTACTGCTTTCCAATCAAACCGTAAAGACAAATTTATCAGAGAAGCAAAGCTAAAACCTATCAATAGTCAAAACAGCTTCAAACTCAGTTTTCAGATTTGCTTGCTATATAATAAGTTTTGTGTTATTTTATGCTAACTAAACCCTATTTCATTTAAGCAAGTACAGACCCAGTTCTGAGAGGAGCTCTGCACTTGCTATAGATTAAAACCTCACTCAACGAGCTCAGTCACTATTATTACTTCAGTTTTTGTGAGTAGTGAACTCTTATCTAGGATTTTAGATATCTAAAGGAAGAAATGAGAAAGCAGGCTGAACAATTCACTCTAAAGTAAAATTAAAGAGAAAAAAAGCAGCATAAAAGTAGTTATTTATTAAAATCAAACTTATTATATCAACAGTGATGAGAGGAACTTTTATAGACAAATCACAACCATCCCATAAGACGTTATGAAACTGTGGAAGCTTAGGAGAAAACCTGAGGGTTTTCTACAGCAGATCTATAGCATATTTCTCCTAAAGGAAAAAGGAGGTTTCTCCTGAGGAAGCAGCAGCAATCCATCAACCTCTCAGCCTTCTGGAGTTTGCTAGAGATACTGTTCACTCTAAAGACAACTATAGTCATCTGTCTAAAACATCTTTAAATTAAGAAATTCAGTCTTTAATCAAAGCACTACAAGGATTAAAAATGCTAACATGATAGCACTAGTTTTACTGACTTGCTTGAGATGACAGTAACTTTTCCCAGTTTATATACATGCTGTACATTAATATATATAATCTTTTGCATTGAAACCATTCCCCACTAGAGAGCAGTATGAATTTAAAATTACAAGTACAATGTATCTCTAGACCTATAGTGATAGTCATATAGGCATGAGATTACTATAATAAAACAGATCTTCTAACCAAGATGTAACACACTCTAATCAAATATAATCTAGTAAATTGAACAAACATTGCACACTATGTGTACACATGTCTAATTCCTTTTGAAACATTTACACAGATAAGCTGGCAGCCTAATAAAGTGTATTAGCATGTTATTACATCCCTCTAATAGTCCAGTCAACACAGCCTGATCTATGACAGTCTTATTTTTGGCATATAGAATACTTCTGTCTCACATTCTAATCTCATTCCAGAAAAAGAAATTATAAAATGCACACTCAATAAAGGCACAGTAAAATAGTAAGGGAAATTCCACCTTGGAAATAAATGATTCAAGCATCTGCCATTTGATTTGTGCTTTCATTAAAACACAGCGATGGCATTAGAGCTACAAAATGTTTTTGCCTACTGCCATGTCTCTCTTAAATCTAGAGGGAATAATTTATAACTGTAGGCTAAGCGACAACTAGGAAAACAGAAGTTTCAGGAATACATATTACACTACAGTCTGCTACCACTTCCTTTACAGATACACCATGATTTCTGAATATGTAGTGGCACTACTAAAGGACTACGGTGAAATACTGCACACCTGTGCAAACCACTTGAGCTGACGCTGTAAGCCTGCATTACATAGCAGTATTCAGTATGTTGATTGGACACAAATGGTTTGAGGAAAAAAAAAAATCCCAAACACGAAGGCAAAAAAATTTTTGAAAAATAGAAGCAGTTTAGGATTAAAACATCGTGAGTCCTTCTTGCTCAATATTCCCTAAAGGATAACAAAAGAGAGATAGCAAAGGACAAAGAAAGGGGAGATATCCAACTGAGTATAACTTGCTGAGATAATTTTAAAACACAATTTACCACTCCAACTAGTCTTTTAAAAGAAAAGAAAAAAAAAAAAATCAAGATTGTGGAATTTTGTAAAGATCCACCAATGTTTAAACTAACACAAATGCAGACTAATGCTTGCAAAGCAGCAGACTTTCAGTTCATGCCTGTATCATTGCACACTTCTATTTTCTGGAGTGAAATATTTAGGCAGCAATTCTGATTGGTGGGGGTGAAGAAAAGAATGCTTAATTTATTCTATTGGAATATGGTTAGATGAAGACATTATAATCTTAATTTTAAAAACAATTTTTAATTGCTATCAACATCTTACTGAACTGCTGATCCTATGTGAAAATGGATAGGCATTAAATGAAAATCCTCTTTCCCTTTTTTTTTATTATAGAGTTCATCTTGACTGTCATGGTTACACATCTTAGAAAGTTACCCATTTTGAGGATAAGTTACGCCCCCCCCCTTAAAGAAAGCTAACTTCACAACCTTTAGGAGCCCTAATGAAAACTGCAGTGAACTAGAAATGAATGAGCAAGGCAACCAAGAACTCAAAATTTCAAGCCAATTTAAATAGCACCATGGATAAATGCTTACATTTGTTTTCCCTCGAGCTCTGAACTCATTTTTGGCTCAATGATGCTTACCAGTAAAATGAACTTTGTGTGACATAGCTTTGTAAAGTAGAAAACTGTCCCATGTGGAAAACCAGCACAACTACAATTTGTGGTGTTTCTTGGCTTAGCTAACAGCTACTGCCTGGAGATTTCTCTTCTGAAACGTGCTTGAACATAAGGGATTAGAAATTACATCCTTCCTGTGAAATAATCCTTACCTTCTTAAGTGCAAGACAACAGCATGCTTTCTATTTAAGGATATTGAAAGGAAATTTTGCTCATTTGTATTACAACTAATTGTTTTGTTTCCAGAGTGCCTTGTCAGCTTTGAACTATCCCAGTCACCGCAACTTTGACTCTGCGTACATAATAGTCAGCTATGTTGGGTACATTTAAGAGGTCAACAGAGTATATGAATCCCAGAGTAAGAGTGCGCTATGCAGGCAAGTCAGTTGTATTCAATGCAGACCACTTGCCATTGATGAATGACATGGTACATCTTAAAGAATATCTCCCTGTCTTCTTCCCAATAGGTTGCTACAACACATACATCCCTGTAATAGCTGGAGAACAGAAAATACAGACAGGGCATTAGGGACAAAAGTTCACCAACTACAATATTCAGGGATTTCTAATATTTCATTTTAAAAATGTGAAAGACATTTAAGCGGCAATCATCAAAGATGTACGTGCTTGCATCTCAGTTAGTCATCCATAGACTCTGCAGTCACTGTAAATCTCACCAACAGGGTCTATGGAAAGATTCATCTCACTGTGAAATAGACTAAAATTATAAATTCAGGTGTTTTGTTCTTAGAAACATGTATTACTCTTCCTTTGCAGATGTCTGTGCTGTAGATCTCAAGTTAGATGGGATGAATCTCACTCTGCCTGTGATAATAGCCTCTTCAAATGTTAAAAGGACTGAACTTTTGTAAGTAATAATAAAACCTAGTTTTCAGATACCAACAGATATTAGCTGCTTTCAGAGAAGTTGCTCCTAGCGGAATGATTAAAAACAAAAAACAGGAAAAAAAGAAACATTAATCACTTATCAAGATTCTCTCTTTAATTATCACTTTGTCAGTTTTCAGGTCTTGGGGGAATGTTACCAGCACACTACACAAAAACCTCTCTGGTAATAACAGGAATCTTCAAATCTTTTCAAACATCATAAATTTGATGTATTATCTTTCAGGTGATAGAAGGTTACTCTTGGATGACAGCCATGGTAGCAGGGTGACCTTTCAGTCATCCTTTTAAGAATCTCTTCCATACTGTGAGCTAATATATGTGACAGGACCCTTCCCAAAACTGGTATCTGTATGCTAAGGTCTTCCTATCTACCAGTTATGTTACTTGAAAATCCCTGTTGCATCGGGTACTTGTGACACATTTACCAAGATGCCAGTGACAGCTAACTTGATTTTGCAACCTATAGACTGACCTCACTAAATGAAATGCTGGCTCTAGAAATTTGTTCCTGGGAAAAGCTTAAAATTAACATATTGCCATCTATTTTATACACGGATAGAGGGGGCAGGACAGCCTGGAGGAAGGATGAGGAACACAAAAATAAAATAGTTTTTGCTTCTTCCACCCTCATTATCACTGGATGATGTGGTCCCGATACCGTAACCTTCCAGTTTTGATTGGGGTTTCACCTGCTCCTGGTTTTGAGCCCAGAGTGATTTAGGTCACGAACGGTCTATTTTACGCATTGCTGCTGTGGCAGTTACAAACATACAATGAGAAGGACGAACAATGGGAAAACGGCGAAAGGGCACTCATGGTGAAAGCACTGCATCTCTGAAATGCAGCTCCCTCCCAAATGACCTGAGTAACCTTCAGGATACGCTGCAAACTCATCTGTTTGCTCTGGATGGATGACCAAACGTCCTTTCAGTGGAAGAGCTACTGGGGAATGGGAACATACTGGGATTGGAAAGGCTTTTTTAAAAATAATTGATTTTTCAGGACCTCCTTTGTTCTGTCTTTCAGATATAGCTGTCTTTCAGATGAAAATTAAATACAAACTAGTATATAATACAACAAAAGCTGAAGAGAAAATGTGGAAAATACACGCAATAAGTAATTTTACACTGTTGGTAGGCTTTTCTACTAAGAGTTTTAGGACTGCAAGAATAACCATCACTTGCTTCTAAAAAGCAAGGAAGAGTTTGTCAGGTCATACACCTAAGAGCTAAATTACTAGTCAGTGATAAAACTGCAGATAGAAGTCAGTATTTCTTGTTGCTGTCTGTCTCATACAGTGCATATCACGTCACATTTTAAGCCACCGTTTACCAAATTTTCTCTTCAAAAAATCCACACAAAATATAGTAAAAGAGGTAGCTTAGGAGAAAAAAAAAAAAAAGATAAGTCAGGGAGAGAAACACCTTATTTTCCTCTTTATTGTTTCTCCATATCCTTCCAGCTCCTCTCAGTCTGATCACTGCTGCTAGCTGTTATACCACTTCAATCACCCATGTGAATAATAAGAAAAACATAATCACCATCATCTCAGGTGATTTTTGTGAAGTTTAAGAGGAAAATAATCTCTTGGGCAAAAATTGCATCAAGTGAAAGAAATAAAGGTAGGTTTTCCCCACATGTTTATTGCTGTGGTGGGGAGGTGAGGAGGGAGGGAGGATGTGGAAGGAGACTGAGGTTATTCAGGGTTGGAGGGCTTTATAACTTAATGTCTATGTCCTGGGACAACTCCCAAGAAATCCATCTCTGCAAACTGAACCCTGTAAGAGTAGATTTTTTTACCCATTTGAAATAGGCTTATTGTATATTCGTATACCTTGAGCAATAGCACAGAAAAGCCTGGGCTTTTGTTTTGTTTTGCCGAGAGAGCACTTAAATCTGTCAGTAAAGACTGCATTTCAATACTGCAGTAAATGAACAGACTCCGGGTTATCTCCTGTCATGGTCACATGCACCACGAGCTCCTAAAGGAACTTATAGATGAACTAAACAGAAAAAGTTCATCACTTCTTGGTTCAGCATTTACCCCATGCTAGAAGCAACCAACAGACACCTCAGTCTCAAAATATACTACAGTAATTTTTTTAATTGAGTTCTATAAAAAGAGCTAAGCACTAATCAACACCATATGTTATTCAATTAGTTAGTAATACATATCTATTTCTCAGGCCTGTGCTAACATAACGGAGCACTTTGGGTGGTTTGGAACTATTTAAAGGCCAAGTAATTAATTTGCAAACATCAGCTCCTAAAATCTGAGAAGCACTACTGCAGTGACTTACAGCCAGAGCCAAGCCAAGGAAACTCCCTCATTTGCTTCTTACTCAATTCATTTTTAGAGATGGTCCTTGTGAAGACAAAGATTTCTGCCTAAAATAGGGCCAAATAAAGGCACAGGTTCAACTGTGTGTCTGGTACCCAGGACCCAAGGGATGCCCTTCCCATGCAGGTAAAGCAAGCTGTTCGCGTTGCCTCACCTCCCTCTCCACCAGCGGTATCTTGTGGTACAGAACTCATACAGAAAGCGGTAGTTAAAATGGCAAAAGTTATAGCTAGCAAAGCTACGAAGCTCTGCCTACCAAGAAAATTTGTTCTTGCTGTGCACCCTGAAGTGTATTATTTTTTCCATATTCTTGATTTCTACATTTGGGAATTCCACCAACAGCCTCGAAACTCCTGTCAACAGCACTCTGAGCTGGCTGGGCTCAAAAAGAAGGGGCAGAAGTGTCCGGTAGCAATTCAGACTGCCTCTACTAGACAAAACCTTGGTTTTAGCATTATTTGAGAAGGCAGGCAAGGCAGTACAGGTTTTAAAGGTCAGAAAAAAATTGCAGATTTTTCAAGTTATTAACTGTGACTGACATAGAAATTATACCATTTAGCAGGGTCCAGAAACAGGTCTAAAGAAGAAAGGATGTGCAAAGGGGAAAGATAACAACTGACCTTTTACTACAGAAATTTTGTAGGCGTTAGAATTAGAATCATAGAATCACAGAATCATTTAGGTTGGAAAGGACCTTTAAGATCATGAAGTCCAACTGTTAACCTAGAACTGCCAAGTCCATCGCTAAACCATGTCCCTAAGCACCACATCTACGTGCCTGTTAAATACCCCCAGGGATGGCGACCCCACCAATTCCCTGGGCAGCATGTTCCAATGCTTGACAACGCTTTTGGTGAAGGCATTTTTCCTAATATCTTATCCAAACCTCCCCTAGTGCAACTTGAAGCTGTTTCCTCTTATCCTATCACTGGTTACTTGGGAGAAGAGGTCGACCCCCACCCCACTACACCCCCCTTTCAGGTCATTGTAGAGAGCGATCAGGTCTCCCCCTCAGCCTCCTCTTCTCCAAACCAAACACCCCCAGCTCCCTCAGCCACCCCCATCAGACTTGTGCTCCAGACCCTTCACCACCTTTGTTGCCCTTCTCTGGACTCGCTCCAGCACCTCAAGGTCTTTCCTGAAGTGCGGGGCCAGAACCGAACACAGCACTCGAGGTGCGGCCTCACCAGTGCCAGATACAGGGGGACGATCACTGCCCTGGTCCTGCTGGCCACGCTAATCCTGATACAAGAATACTACTTTTGATTTCATATATAAAAGTCATTTCTTTCAGCCTCTGGATCAACTCCCTGATGTGAAATGAGCCTACAACCTGTCATCCAGATATCCTGGAAATGCCATATTCCACCTTAAAGATCTTTATTTTTCCTAGTACCTTATTTAGGTCTATATCCAGTCAAATCTTTATATCTCAGCAGAAAGCAAGAGCACGAACACATGTTTGGGCATAACAAGGAACTCATTTTTGCAGACAAGTAAGTTCTGTTCTTAACATTTCAATACAACCATTAGCTACCACTGTATCCAAGTAGGTAATTTTTTAAAATTTTCAGTTAGTGTTTGTTTCTATTTTGTTAATAGGTTATCTCTTTAGAAACACAAGACACTTTATTTTTTCTTTTGTGGTTAAGTATTTATGCAATATGCTGATGAAAGTACGTCTACAAAATGGAACAGAAAAATAATTAAAAGGTAAGCCACAGGAATGAGCTCTGTGGGAATTCTGCTGAAAAAAAAAAAAACAAACACCATCCCCCCCAAAATATTACAGTATAAAGAATAATAATTTTGAGACAGATAGTTCATCCCCTACAACCTTTGTTACACATACAAAAAGCAGCCATCAGACAGTGAATAAAATAAACTAGCCATAAACGTACTCATGGTGGGGAAGAAGAAATTAAAGGTCACAAGCAAGGGATTACTAAAATTCAGAATTATTTTTTTTTCTATTCAATTCAGAAGGAATATCAGAAGTTTGTGTTTCGTAGGGTTTTTTTTCCTTATAAGTAATTTCAGAAATTATTATTTTCTTGTAGTTTGTAAGATAATTTCTCAAGATTGCCAGAGTTCTATGATATAAATTCTCAAATCCTCTCAGGTCCTAGGAAATAGCAATGTTCACCACATATTAAGAGAGCCAAAATTTAGAAGTCAATCTTCCCCTTCTTTTTCTTATACTTTTGTTTTAGGGAGTTGCTATGTGGGTATTTTTTAAGCAAAAGGTCTTTAAAATGAAAAAAAAAAAAAACCCACACACACACAGAAGAGCAAAAGAGCAATTTTAGTGCTCAATCTGTTACCCTTTGGAAGAGATTTCCAGATCAAACGAAATATTGTATGTTTTGTATCCCTCTTATGCATTTTTACACCACCTGTGTTAAAAAAAGCTTGAGGAATTAGGGCTTATAATTGAATATTATCATTTTTACTTTCACAAAAGTAATAATTTTTTCAGATTATCTGCTCTTTATAAAATATTCAGGTAGCTCTGGCAGCATTTACAAGTGTAGAGTTTTTTTATTATTATTTTATTGCTTCATTACACCCACTGGGCCATTTAATGTTGAATTTAATGGAGAGCAGGTAATTTTCCAAGCAATGCAAACACATCAAGGTAAAAGTCTGTTGTGTTTGGAAAGGTTAGCAGATGTTTTTGCCAGTGCATGTGAAAGTTATTGGCATTTATCTTATTCTTGCACCTTTGGATTGCATTTTCTTTAACAATGAGGATGCATTTAGTACTGCATTCATGGCAATAGCAACATAATTTCTGCTAGTTTACAGCATGTG
>NW_009626100.1:16496-27628 GCF_000690535.1 Cariama cristata | reverse complement strand
TCCAACTTAGGTAATTATAGTCTGCTTCCCTAATTCCCTCTGAAGCTTCCAATCAATTTAGATTGCTTTTCCCTTTCTAGCCTGAGCAATTAGATCATGTTCCTGAGCCCTGTTAACCAGCCATGTTCCACCTCAGAGGAAGCTGCGTTTTATTGCTTATGGAAGCAGCTCCCTTCCCCCACCTGTGTACTTATAAAGCCTTTCTGATATGACAAACAATAGCAAAACCTGAGGTGAAGTGACTTCTCACAGCTGGGGTGTCTGGCATCTCCACTCTGCCAAGGGCAAGCTGCAGAAGGTGCTGAATTCTTTACTCTCTCTGCAGCGTGTAGTAGCTGCCCTGGATGGTTTTAATGAGAGTAACAGGCTCTGCAGCGATGCAGGTGGTAAAGGGGTGTTGCTTGTGTTTCAGTGGTGGAAATGGCACTTGGAGACAAGAGATAAAGGCTGTGTTGATGTGGAGTGCAGCAGGCATGACATGGGGAATTATGAGCTGCAATACGAGGAGGGAGAGGTGTTTGAGGCAGTTCTTTCCTAATGGCTCCACTGCATATATGCATCCAATTTTCCATGTTGCACTTTCTAGCAGAGTAGCTGGTGATGCTAAACCTTTGCCCTTGTCGGTCATGTATAGCAAGGATTAACAGAGCATCTTCCAGTGAAGCACACCCCCTCCAACTTCTCCCCTGTAAAACTGAAGATGGTGAGGGGACGTTGGGCTTGATCCTTTGCACTGGGCAGAGAGAGAAGGGCTGTTACACTGCCGCGTAGTGGCACACACACATTTTGTAGTCCTTTTGAGTCTCCAGTGAGTCAGCGTAGAGGGGAAGTGGTCTCTCAGGATTTAAAAGTGAGTATTGAGTGAAGCCTCTTACATGAAGAAGGGTGTTTGTTTAGCTTCTTGCATTCCCATCCCATCCCATGGACTCCTCGAGTGGCTGTTGTCTTTCTCGTGGTAGTGTAGGCTGCATCCCATCATCACCTGAAGCCCTCTAAAGAGAGGGGATGTGTGTCTTCCATGCTGTGGTGGTGCATCAGGCCCAACCAAGATTGTTGATAGTTACACCTATTACTGTAACACCTGATGTCAGCTCAGATCCCCTTGCTGTGTGCCTTCAAGTGATAAAAAGATGACAAGGCTGCTACAAAACAGGTGCTTTGGGTGCTGGTTTTTTCCACCCCATCTTAAACCTCTGTCTGTGGGGACGACTTGGGCTGAATGCCAGAACAAATTCCTTGATGCAAACATGAAAGCAGCTGTGGAGATGCTTCTCTGGGGACATTTTAAAGCTTGATCAGGCTCATCACTGTGGAACAGGCTTTAGAGAAGACTTGCAGATGACCTGGCAAGTACCATGGGACTCTTATGTCTGTAATATGCGTGGCTCCTTGAGCTCTTTCTGTAGTTCATCTGAGTTTTGCTGTTGGTCCATTTGCCTATAGAAAGTGTTGGCATATCTGTATGCATGTGTGCAGAATAAAACCAGTATCACTTTAATCACTTTGGCATTAACCAAAGAGAATTGGCACCGGAAGAAACCATGTGGGCAAATGCAGTAAATAAGAGTGAATCCTAATTAACTGTAGTACAAAAAAAAATCTGCGGGGCTTGGACACCCTGTTCATTTTGGAGTCTGCCAGGGAGCTTCTGTTGCCACCCGTGTGTGTAAAGGCAGGGTAGTCCATACCACTACTCCCAATACACGGGTACGTGTGGTGGGAACTCAGTCACGTGAACCATCTGGAGGGCTGTTATGGTTAGTGCATGTAGGGGGGTATTGGGAAGGGGGTACTCTCTCTGCATCTGCTGTGCTAGGGAGAAAGCTAGGACTCAAGCAGCTAAAGCAATCGCCAACAATTCTCCTTCTCTGGTGGTAATTGTTCCCCAAGAAACTCTCGAAAGGCTTCTCTATCTTTGTTGCACTTGGAAGTAGCTGTACTGCAAAACACTTCTGCAACCCCATTGCTCATACCGAAGAAATATCAAGCTGTTGACATGTATTTTTTTCAGAGCCACTGAGCTGGTGGCTCTCGATGCATAGGGCTGGTAGCTGCCTGCGCTCTGGGGCACTCGCATCCCACACAGCCGGAGGAGTGGTATTTCTGTACTCCTCCAGGCTAGTGGCCGGAGACCAGGACTTGGGGTGTACGGGACTGGGGCCCTGTGGGTGGGTCTCCAGCTTTTCATTTTTTAGCTTCCTTCTAAGTGCTTGTGGAGTCCCTGAGCATACCTGCACCTGTTTGCCCTCTGCCCTTCCAGTTCCCCAAGCAGCAATTGCTGTGTAAAGGGTTGTGGGGTCAGAGCTGTGCTGCTTCAACGGCGTTTGGTATTCCTGACTGCAGTGCGAGTCTTTCTGGGGCACTCAAGAGTTCTGGTTACCCAAAATCAGCTTTAAGTTTAATGCGTGATTATCACTAGGAGCAAGAAAATACTTGGCACTGTCTGGGAGACTGATGGTATTGGGCTTAATTAATGGAGAGCAGTCTGTCCCCACATGCATCCGGCCCTGCCTCCTCATCCTTCCTATCAGTATCAGCTTAGGTTTGGTTTTAATTATTTTTTATTAAGCGTTGCGCAGAACAGTAAAACCCACATCAGATTACTAAGGATATTAATCCTTTGCACTTCTCTAGCACATTTCATCCGATGACAGAGGTTTGTTTTACAAACAGTAATTACGAAGCTTCATAACCCCCCTGTGAGAAGGTAATAACCACGATAATACTCCGCACTCATATGGTGTTTTGCATCTTCAAAAAGTTGTACAAACGATAAGCTTTAAAGTACCCTGCATGACATGGTAGTGCAATTATTCAAATGACGCATGAGGAGACAAGGATACACCGAGGGGAGAAAGTGCTTGCCCAAGGTCACGCATCAAGTCAACTACTGACTAGTGCTCCTTGAAGATTATTCTCAGTTTCTGGGTTTCTCTCCCACTCCCTGTCTTCCTTGGTGTCGTAGTTAAGCAGTAATATGTGAGAGTGGTAGAGTGAAGGCCATGAACTGAAGACCGACAGGTCCATGTAACTGGGCAAAAATACAGGATACCATGTCTCTTGGATGGAGCTGGGGTAGTTTGGCTGAAAAAATTTGTGGTTAACAGGGTCCTTGAAGACCTATTTGCTGTCAGTGCTTGATGGTGCCTGGTGGCTGGGAACATTGCTGCTGCTGCAAGTGAAATCCTTTGGTGTTTAATGAGAGCTCCCCAGCTACTTCAGTTGGGTCCTGTCCCCCCTCCTTGACAGGCAGCAACAGGGAAAGCACATGGCTGATAACTGAACCTTTTTGTTCCCAGCATGTTTTAGGATGTGATCAAACAGGGAGAGAAGTCTGAAGACGTGGTGACTGTCATATGTGACAGTGGCTAATTTTTGGGCGTTTAGCAGTGTGCATGCTCGTTGGCCTCTGGAAGGAAGAGCAGCCCTGGTTGTACCCATTGCTGGAGTAAGGCATGACTTCTTTTTTTTCCCCAACCATCTTCACAAACTTGTTCAGGCCAACTTGTGTCCCTCCAGATGAGGATTAGCAGAAGTGATTTGCAAGACTCAAATGGCTCTTGGTTGTTTCCCCAATGTAATTTGCAACAGAAGCAATTTTTTGTCACATTGGGCTTTGAAATGTCCCAAGATAGAGATGCTTCCCATCTCAGTGAAACAAACTGGTGGTGCCTCGGTGACTGGTGGTGTGTCTTATGGGACAAACACTGGGAAATATTTCCACAGCCCCTGTCAGCCATCAGTCCGGTGGGCTACTGGGGAGTTACGTTCCTCTGGGACATAGGCAGATCTGGAGTATTTCCCCTTTGTGCAAAATTGTAGTGGGCTGAAACTGGGGTAAAAACTAGCTTTTAGAAGGTAAACCAGTTCCTTGTCTGATGGGCAGCACAAGGGACTTGCTCACGTAGGGGATGGTAGTGCAAGTTTACATGCTATGGAGGTTCAAGTAAATGCGTGTTTTTAGAAATTATGCCTCTTTTTTTTCAAATACTTTTTTCTTTTTCTTTTAAATGGGAAGCCCACTGTCTAGTTTTGTGTTAATCTGTCCAAGGGTGTTCTGCAGCAGGCTGGGTTGGTTGAGGTCTTTAAGAAAGGAGGCTCCTTTGAGAGTTTGCTCTCTTTGGGAGTTTGCTTTCCTCCTGTCCCCTTCAGAAACCAAGGGACAGTTTTGTTCTCTGTGGGATGGGCTGCTCTTTGTCATTCCACAAACAGCCAAAGGCCCAGGTGTGTTTTAAATAAAATGAAATTTCTTACTAATATCCAGAGGACATCAAATGGAGCTGAGGATAAGTGATTTTAAAATATGCTGAGGTCTTAGCCTGCCCTTGGCCTTGCATAAGTAGGCCAAAGCCTTTTCTCTTGCAGAAGAGAGTTTGAGAGCAAAAGTCTTTAAAGAGCTTTCCTCTTCGGACACGCTTTGGCTTTGAGGCTGGTGCCTGTCAGCGTTTCAGTCTCTGAGCTTTATTTCCTTCGTGTCAAAGATCATCTTGCTTCCTTTGCAAGGCTGTCAGCTAGACCCTGGCTGCTTTGATAGGGCTGCGTTAGTCCCCGAATCCCCTGTTGAACAAGCTGCTCAACAATGTTGGCACAAATGCATGATCTCAGGTAGAGAATTAATCTCTGTCCCTACCCCTGTGCAGTCAGCCAGCTGAGAAATTATTTTAAACACTGTCCCATGTGCATTAGTTCTTCCCCAATTTCTTCTGCAAGTCTCTGGTGCTTCAGATGATCTTTTGACTCCGCACAGATGCAGAGTAATAAATTCATAACCTTGCTTTGTGGAACTTTTGCTCCCAAGTTCATTGCTATCAGTCTCTCACCAGGGAACGGCCAAGCCAGCATCAGCCTGCCTTGCTTCCCTTTGCCTGTGTTTCAGTTGTAAGCAGATTTATTTATTTTTTTTTGCAAAACTCTTTACTAGTCCATTTTCCTTTCTCTGTTTTTCCCTCTTCTTCCCCCAAACAGATTAATTGAGCAGCTGCAGCTGTTTGTCAGAATGAACTCCATCAGCGTAGCCTGGATGTGGCAATGCCAGAGCCACTCTTGTTTTGCAGGGGTTGGGAAATGCTCCTGAGACCAACACCTGGCACTTGTGGTTGAGGAAACCTCTTTGTAGTAGTGGCCCAAAGCCCATCTTGTTTGCAGGAACAGCCTTGCAGTAGTGTGTTAGTTAATCATGCGTATGTCCGGAGAGTGGCCCTATCTTACTGAGAATAGCTGCAGATGGAAGGGAGACTACAGAAGGACAAAGCTGGTAACTCGGTGCTGAAGAGGCTGGAAACAGCCTTGTGTTTTATTGCCTCTGAAAACTCCTGGAGATGCAACTTGTCCACTGGGCATTTACTCCCTCATCACCTCCCAAGTCTCCTGAGCAACAATAAGCAGAATATTGGGCTGAGGAGTGCCTGCCAAGGAGAGGCAGTTTGGCCAGATGTGCTGTACAGCTGGAGAGGAGTGGATGGATAATTTATTAAAGGGAAACAATGCAAACTGTTTGTTATGGTGTCAAGAATATTTCACTGCGTGAGCAGCGTGTGGCAGATGCGGAGTGACAGAAAACGCTCCCTGTGTGCAGAACCGTATAGAGGCAAGGAGGGGGTTCCCCGTGTTCTGCCAAAGCAACTGGCAGAGGGTACGCCGAGTCTTAAGAGGGTTGTGAAGGACCCTCCTCTAGCATTTGCGTGCAAGAGAAGATAACGTAGCAGTTCCTGCATCTGAATTTCCCCACCGCAAAAATCAGTCATAAAAGTATAATGGGCTGAGCCTGGCATATGCACCACTGCCCTCTCCTGTGTGCACGGGGGGGATGCCGGTTATGAACACGGCCGTGTTGCACACCCCTGTCACTTCTGGGCAGAAGGACCGATGCTCTACCCTCTCCCATGAGCCTGAAGTCCTTGGGTGCCATTGCACGTGGGGAAAACCCTTTGCCGCGATGTCCTGCGTGGCCCCTTCAGAGCGGTGACTTCGGTGTTTTGTGGAAATGCGACTAGCAGCTCTGCTGTTAAGGATGAACTCAACTTTGCACGTAAACTGGGAATCTGATCTCTTTGTTACGTGTGAAAAATGCAACTTACCCTCTACAGATTTACAGTGCTTAGTCCTCATTGGAAGAATGAATTGGCAGAGAATTTGCAAGTCAATCCGTTAATTGGCTTGAATTGAGATTAATTTTTTTTAAGTATCCTCAGTAAGGAATTTAGTGTTTGTCAGTCTTTTTCTTTGTCTGGAATTAATAATGTAATAGCACAGGCTCTTCAAATGTGGCATGTAATTAGAATTCATTGAAATCTTATGTCTAGGCTAAATTTGGAGAAAATAGGTTGTAATGAAGCTAAGTTATTAACAGTTACTATATCTAATTATTGTGACTGTGGTTCCGCTCTGGGTCAGGTGGGAGATCATTATCCCAAACTCAAACCAATCCAGGACTTAAAATGAGCACTAATTAAGAGAGGAGACATGCACAGTTAAAACACCACAAATAATACCAACTTTTGGCAGTTATGATGCCATACGCCAGCAACATTACGACTAAGATGTATTACTGCCATCGGCTCCAGCTGAGATGAGGCTGAGGTTTAAAGATACCGTGTATTTCCCTCTCATTCTCAACTCTTGGCATAATAGGCAGAAGAGAAATAAGTGTGTACTCCCTTGCCCTGCTACATCTGGATTTTAAATTTTTTTTTTTTTCAGTATAATCTTAAATTAATTTTCTGGATTAGTTATTCTTGCCCCAGGGAATAATGGCAAGATTTCTGTGCTGTTTGTAACTCTTCAATTAGCTGTGTGTACTTCTTCCTTTTAGCTCTGTTCTCACCCGGTTGCAGGTCTTGCAATGAGGTGTCGGAAGGCTTCTGCCTCCGCATCTGCCCCGTCTTACGTGGGTGCTGGGCACCAGTGGCAGCACTTCTTATAGGGAAGGATTTTTCTTCTGCCCTCTATCCCTCCTTCCCCTCCCCTCTGTCTTTATTGGGAGAAGAGCAGAAGGGAGAGAAAACAAAGAGCTGACAGAGATGAATATGCTGTATGAGTCAAAGCCGCTGGAAACGCTTCTGTGGGTTACTTACCTTCCTAGCGAGAGTGGGAGACTTGTACAGAATTTCCCTTGGCCTGTGCTTTCCTATCCCTAGAAAAATGCCAAGGAACTTGGACGAGAGCATTTTAAATGGCGTCTAACACTCCTTTGTTGCCTGTTTTGCTACAGCTAATTAAAAGAGAAAAGCCTTTTAATATTTAAGCACCATTAACTCGGCTGAATTATTAAATGTCAATTTGCATTATGTGCATAAAAGGATCAATAAACAAAGAGAATAAAACAATGGAGGTGGCTGGGGTTAGAGAGATGTCAGCTCCTCTTATCGGAACCAGAGGGAACTGCTCCCTTGTCTGCCAGGTTGTGGTTGTTAATTATTGGTACTCGAGAGGGAAAGAACTGGGGACTTTGTAGGACTCAGCACACCAAAGTCGCTGCATGGATGTAAAGGATGCTGTCAAGATAAAACATTATTTGGCTTGATTTCCAGGGGTGTCACGCAGCCCCCCTTGCCTCAGCTTTGCTGACAATCTGCTGGCATTTCCTTTCAGTGCTCGCTCTCATCCTTTGGGGTGGAGTTGAGCTGTCGTCTTTGCTTTTCCCTCTCTACGTTGTTTTGCTTGCTGGCACTAGTTTTCAGGCTCGAGTTTCTTGTGCTGGCAAAAAGGGATAGGGGAAAAAATCCAGAGGAAAACAATTTTTCTTGAGTAAACCCGTCTGTATTGCACAAGAAGTTTTCCTCCTCTGCTCCCTGTGACCGTGACTTTCTAGTGCTGTATTAGGCAGCCTTGGAGCTTAAAGTTTTTTTGGCCTTTGCATTGTAAGGTGCTAGACTGGAATTAGGTATGGATTGATCCCTAACTGCGTTTCAGCCTTCCTGCCCCGACGATGGACAAGCCATTTAATTTCTGGATCTTCCCCAGCTGACAGCGCGCAATAGCAGCTTTTCCCCACCTAACAGCACTGCATGGGGGATAAAAGTATCGCTGTTTTGTGGGGGCATGTATTGGAACCCATTTGAGCAGAAAGGCTGCTTTCCACCAAAGGGGCTGTATCACCAGCAGCATCCCTGTGTCATCAGCAGCACCCCTGTCTCTAATCCTGCTCTTGCTGGGAGGAGATGAGCACCTGGCAGAGGGGTGCCAAGTCTCTGCTGTCCCCTGAGTCCTTGGCATCTCTGCCAGGGTTGCCAGTGAGTGGTTGTGCTGGGGTTTGTGCCATGGTTGCCTGTCCCCCACCAAGTGGCTTGGGGCTGAGAGCTGACCTCGTGTGGCCACCGTGCTTTCATCCCCTGGGAGGTGGCTTTGCTGCAGGGGGCTTGGGGTGCCTGTGGGATGGGTACTGCTATGCTTTGGACAGAGACAAGTCCCTGCTGCCCACTACTTTTCAGTAGTAAAATTGGATTTTAGATACTTGAATTAAGGGTAACATTTGTACTTCCAGCTCTTTCTAGCTATGGTGAGAACAAAACAGGCTTTCAGGGAAATTTTATTTCTGTCTCTTTCTTGCGGCTCTTATCACCCTCTCCTGCAGTGAATTCCCCACCCCTACTCTGTTTCGTGATTGAAATAGCCTTTTGCTTTCTGTGGAAACTGGGTATAGCAGCAGGTAAACATGGCCATTTGTTGAATCTTTCCTCTCCTGTGTGGAGGGCATGTTTGCACTGCCATCACAGCATGACTGCCCTCGCATCCCCAGCCTCCTCCAAGCTGGCTGGCTGGAGCTCTGGAAGGCAATGGAGCCATGATAGGTGAGAATTTAGAATAGATTCAGTGCTTCGGTGTTCACCCAGCTTCTGAGATGGGCTTTGCGGTCTGCACCGAGCTCTGTGACTCTGCAGAAGCTCTTCTGACAATGGTGGAGCTGCTTCTATCACATGGACAGGGAGGTCTGCAGGAGACCTGGGGTACCAGCAAGTCAAAGCCCCAGGTGCCTTGCTTTGCTAACCCCACGGCCGTGCACCCACCCTCTGGGTTTACGACGTCCTCTTTGGCTCTCCTTGTAGAGAGAAGTCCTCTTCTCCGACAGCTCTTCTCTGCCAGCCCCTCTCCTCCTCACCAGTCCCCTGTTTCCACCTTGGCATTGAAGAATTTGGGCCTCAGAGTTTAGCGTTTTGAACAGTATCAGGTGGAGCTTCATGGAAATACTCCCATTCTTACCCAGTTTGTGTTGGTGTACTCTGATTGCATACTGGTTTGGGTTTTACTCTTGTCTGTTGTTTTTAGTATACTTGGAGCTTGAATCTGTTTCCCTTCCTGTGTTTCCAGGGTGGGTTTTAGCATGTGTGTGACTTTGGTGGAGTCTTCACCAGTAAAGTCTGGAGCATTCCCCTTGTGTCCTGCCAGCTAGGGAACCCAGTTTGAAACTGCCACCTCTGCCTTTCCTTATTTTTCATGATTCAGAAGCCACAGCTGTTGCCTGATTTTATTTTTTTTTCCGCTTTTGATATGAAAAGGAGCCTGTAGTTATTCAGTGATTAGAGTTCATGCACCTTTGCTGCTAATCTACTCGACAGATGATTAGGAAAATGACTTTTTTTCTCTCCCTTTTGAAGGGATGAAGTGTCTGTGTTGTGCTCTCCTTTCATCTCCTATGTTAAATGGTCCAGCAATGAAACCACAGCGGAGTTTCAAAGTACGCTGGTTTATAGATCTGTGTTCATGGACCTCTTTGTTGAAGAGTCACTGTTGTACCAAGGCGCCTTAAAGTATAAAAAGGGGAAGGAAGAGGAACAAGCAGCACCAATGGTGACTTTGGGAATGAGCTGATCTTGAATTCAGGGGAAAGAGGTAAAACCCTTGGGACCGTTTGAGCAAAGCCCATTTTTCTGCAAAAGTTATTAGCAGCAAATCCCGGGAACGTGGCTTGTTGGGCTTTGCTACCTGTGCCGACAAGCTGCAGCGTGCCTGTGAAAGGCAATTTTCCTGGCCGAGTGGGGATGTGCAGCTTCAGTGGCTCCTGTGTGCTGCGATGGAGGAGAGAAAAGGGAGAGCAGAAGCGCGAGATGCACGAAGGGCGGCTGAGCTGCATCTCCACCTGAGTCAACCTTGACTCTCCTGCGGACTGCCTGCTCGGAGATGCCTGGTGATGGGCATGCTGAAAGCTGAGAGCACAAGGGCTTACGAAGACCAGAGGGCTAGCAGGCTTTTTTGGATGTCTGGAACTGTTCGTTCCCCTTGAGAGAGTGGTGGGTGCATGGAGCAGCTGGAGATTGATTCAGGGGACTGGGGACCTGGTGGGAGTTTCCATAAGGAGGCAAGGGATCAAACCTGCCAAGGAGCCTGGTGCTGGCCTGTCCTCCGGGCACTGTTCCTGCAGCACATGGGCAGGATAAGTGAGTGCCTGTGCTGTCCACGTCCCGTTGAGTTCCTCTCTTGCAGCCCTCTTTTTGTCTGACTGGATCGTTTCATTTTCAGGTATTTTACCAGCTGACAAACAAGGCCGTCTGTCGGTGCTCTCTAGAATAGAGGATGCCTGATTTCTTCCCCAAGCTGCTTGCCTCATTTGTGTTTTGCCCTAAAATGCTTAGGACCTTTAGGTAGCAACTAGAAAACAAATGGATTTTTAAATGCAATGCTTTGAGCACTCAGCTTGGCAGGATCACCTCGCTCGAGTGTGGCTCCGTGGCTCTTTGGGTTTTGCAGCAAGATCTTAGAGATACAGCTCTGGCTCTGAAGCTGGCACAGTGGGACATGGGTTGGGAAAGGTGATAAAGTCTCTTTTATGGCCATTACGAGGCAGACATGCTTTTTTCATTTCCTAACCAAAGCTGGAAGCTTCCAGGACAGTATCACTGAGGTGCGGGCTCTGACTGCCAATGTATCTGGCGCCTCTAAAGATTTGAAGACAACCTACTTCATATTGCTGGCCTTGAGTCATCTATACAAGTTCCACTCAGGCATATGAGTCAGGCAGAGTTTATGTCACCGTAATGTTGTGTGTGTAACATCAGTCCCTTGATTCCTATCAAACAAAGCTGCTGATAGATTTTATTTATTATTTTTATTTATTTTTTTTCTTCTCTGCTGCTTGGTACCCTGCAGTTAGGTGGACCTATGTAAGAAAACTTTGGGAACACCTATGAGAATTAATG
>NW_009626100.1:16138-16471 GCF_000690535.1 Cariama cristata | reverse complement strand
GGGGGGGGGGGTGTGTGTGTGTCAGTGATGATCTGTTGACTCTGATACTTTAGTAAAGCACACAATACCCCTTTAGCTTTAAATTGAACAAGTTTCTCAGGAGAAGTTGTTGTAATCATTGGAGGGTGTACCTGCTACTCATGACATCTCACATGATTTTGTTGCTGGCATTTTTCTAAAAGAAACAAAACTATAGAGTCGCTTCAAGGAAGTGACATTGATTAAGCAAAAAGTTATTTTAAGACCATGTGTATCATCTGGCTGAGCTTTGCAAAAGAAAACTCTCTTTCTGGAGATGCAATCAGCCAGAGATGTAAAGACACAGCCTTGGTC
>NW_009626100.1:0-16098 GCF_000690535.1 Cariama cristata | reverse complement strand
CATGCTCTGTGATTACTTTCCACAGCTCTGTCATTTCTGTGTGCACTTCCCATTGAAAATTATATTCTTCTCTTCTTGCTCAAGAGCGCTGCAGAGTGTTGTGTGGGGTTAGACATGGTTGCTTTGCATATCTTGGAAGTGACTCTGTTTCTTTTGTGGGAGAATTGATGTTTGTGTTTTAATCATGATCAGTGTACAAATACCAAAATAGTCAGAGACGTTTTGCTGCTGAAATATGATATGTTCCATGCTGCAAATTGAGGCCAGGAGTACAGTAAACAGATTTTTTTTTTTATTTATTTATTTTTTTTTTTTTCTTTTTTTGAGCATACATGGTTTGGGCTGCAGTGAGAACACTGATGCATGGCAGCAAAAGAGCCTCAGTGGAGACCTGTCTTGCTTGGGGTTGTAACCCTTAGCATCAGCATGCAGGGAAGGCTTCCTGATGGCTTTTGCTCTAGGACAGCCTTATGGTAGCACAGAGCTGCCCAGGCAAGCACACAATGTTGGAAGAGTCAACAGAAGGTGCTTGAGCAAGAGAGAAGTCCAAGGAGTGGGACAAGACCCAAGACCATGGATGCGCTTTGCTCCTCAGCTAGCTCTGGGGGCTTCTGCATTGCCTCCCTCTCTGCTATGGGACTAACCTGGCCTTGTGTTAACAGTTGGAGCCTAATCAGGCTGAGCTGTACCAGGCAGTTTCAGCTGGGGAAGTTCCCTGCAGGGGCTGTGCATCCATTGCTGTTATGATGGGCAAGGGGCCGGGAGGGGCTGAGGTGAGGAGGAGGAGGAGGCCCCCAAGCAAGCAGCCAGGGGAGGTGTTCATAAAGCGATGGTGACAGGGATTCCCCTGGGCAGGCTGCACAAAGACATCCAGTGCCTGAGCTCGATGACACCCACCCACTGCCATCTCCCCTCCCTCTGTTATTGTGCTTGTCTTAACTGCTGATAGGTACGGGCGGTCTTTCTTCAGCCATTAATATGTTATTGATCCACCGCCCTGCTGACAGTGTTAATGGACACTGATTGTGTATTATTATTTCCATAATCATCCTCAAGCCAGAGTGAATTTTCCTTTTCAAATGGCCCATCGATATCATGCTCTGCATTGTGAGCTGGAGCTGGCCTGGTTAATTTGTGTTGTCAAAAGTTTCAGCAAAGCCTGTGGTCTTCGTCCACAGTGGAGCAATCAATGAGACCAACTGAACAGTGATGGAGCACCCAGCAAGGCAGCTGCCGTCCCCTCCCAGAGCAGGCATGAGTGGGGCGTTTTGTTTGACCATCAGGATGCTGCCCTTGCAGACCCTTCCCATCCTACTAGACCTTCCTGGCTCTTGCTGAGTGTTGCTAGCACATCTCTTCCCTTTACTTGCATGCTGGCTTCCCTTTGTGCTCTGCTAAGGGGACATGACCTCTTTCTCAGAGGACTTCATGTTTGTATGCCCCTGCTCTTCAAGCGGAGTTACACATTGCATGAAGAGACGGGATAAAATGCTAACTAAAGCAGTGATTTCAAGGCCCGAGATGCTCCCTGGGTGCTTTGCCATGCAGGGTCTGTAACTAATGGTGCCGCAGGGCAATGCCACCCATGGACAGGCAGTTACTGACAGTGGCTGTTCAGCAAGGAATGCTGCATGTGGATTGCCTTAATGAAATGCTTATTCAACCCCACATGCTCCATAAACACCATGTATTTTTCCCTTTTCTGGCAACTCCCTTCAAGATGCATCCCTTAAGTGCCACTTGCTCAGGATGGGAAGGATGAGGGAAGGAGACAGGCAGGTTCTTGAGGGGTTTAAGCAGCAGATGAGCAGCCAATGCCCCCTCCACCTTTGTTCCCATGTAACAGCAATGTGAGTCCAGGGAACCTGTGAACAGGGATGGGGAGGGACCCTGGCTTCTTTGCCTAGCTTATGTGCAGAAGAGGTTGAGTTATAATTACAGCAGATGTATGGGAGGGCATCACTTGCCTTGCAAAGCAGGGTGGTAGATTAAGCCTGAGGAGGAGGGGTGCAGCTTCCCTCTCTCCCCACCCTGCAGGAGGGTGGTAGCAGAGGCGGGGGGATTCAGTGTAGCCAGCAGCTTTGGAGGTGCATGTTCTTCATAGAATCACAGAATCGATTTGGCTGGAAGAGACCTCTGGGATCACTGAGTCCAACCTTTGCCCTAACACCACTGTGTCAACTAGACCATGGCACTAAGTGCCACATCCAGTCTTTTCTTAAACACCTCCAGGGATGGTGGCTCCACCACCTCCCTGGCAGCCCATTCCAATGCCTAACTGGAATTCATCCTTGAGGCTGTCTACAGGACATGGGGTGGTGGGGCAGAGTCTGACAATGATAGCTAGTGTTAGCCTGCTGAGAAGGCAACAGTAAAATGCAGATGATGCTGTGCTGCAGAAGGGGTGAGCAGCCTGCCCTTGCAGTCGCTGGCTGTGGCTGAGGGAGTGTCAATGCAGTATCTGCCACTCGCCGCCCTCTCTGAGAAGGAAATCTTATCATTGCCATTGTAGCTGTGGGATCTCAGGCTCAAAAAGATGAATGGCTGGACCTGGGAACCAAATACAGCTTACCCAGTCCTCTCCAAAAGACCATTTCTCTCTCATTTTTCTACATTTTAATGATATTAGCAACCTCAAAGCACCAAGAGTCTCACAAACTTTCCAGATTATGGTAATAATAACATTGTACAATACACTGCACTGGGAATCAAGTTACTTTAGCCACTCCAATTTCCCTTTATTTTAATGTGTAAATATATCGAGTGAAAGCATAGTAGGAAATCTCAGTGCAGAGGCCAAAGGCGTTGCAAGTCAGCCCTTTCCTGAGGAAGGGCCTAATGCTGCAGGTTCAGAACCTGAATTTTTTCCTTTGTAATGCATCTGGCACTCGGTATTTGGTTGGCCTTGTTTCTCTGGAGGACTTGGTATTGGGAGCCTTCCCTAAGCTGATCTCTTACCTGGAAGTGGAATTGAAGTAGTGATGCATCTGTCCCTCAAAATGTTGGGGGGAAAAAGCAGAGGGACCAACCTGTTCTCTCTTCCCCCAAAGAGGTCATCAGAGGTCTTCCTTGGACCCCTGTGTCGGGGTTTGCCCGCCTGAGGAGAGGGATGCTGCCCCAGCAGGACTTAGCAGGGCGGGTTGTGTCTGTGCAAGGGTTGTTCTTTGTGGAGCCCAGCTGAGAATGGCCGAGATCTACTGCTTCATCTCCAGCACCTGGCCTCATGCTCAGGACTTTTCTCTTCCCTCCTAAGGACCTTCTGTGAAACTCTTTACCCTGACAAGTATGGTCCTGCCATCCTGTTGTGCTGGCAATGCGCAAACTGTCTGCCTGCTGAAATCCTCCAGGAGACCTGGGATGATGTCAAACAGTAATGTATTCTTTCTGTTCAAGCACATTAAAAGTGCAATTAATCCTCACAGTCTCTCTGCCCATCTGTAATACGGCTTGAGGTGACTTTCCCACTTTGTGTGCTGGGGCAGGCTGAGCTTGGAACAGAGACCTTCCCAAGTCTCATCTTGTGATTCAATGCAATCCCATGAGAGTTGGGTTGGTTTGTTGATTGGCCCCCATCACTTCATTAATGTCACGTTGTAACCAAAGGTAGAGTTTCTCAGACTGCTATGCCATCTACCCGAGTGCTTTTCTTTCCAAGACACCCCTAGGTTTTCTGAGCTCCCTTTTGAGACATCTGGATTCACGTGGGGTTTAAGACATGGAAAAATTGTGGTTGTTCTGCTGGGGACCTGGTGCTGATTGCAAGAGACATGTTACAACTTAAGCAGTGGAGGTTCACTTAAAGGGATGTCCCTTTCCAATGACTATAGCTGAAAGGTATAAGTGATGGTAACACAAGCAAGTTAAGACACGTACGAACAAAGCTGGACACCCTTGCTTGTAAGCTTCATTGTAGCTCAGTGGATCCAGGGAAAATCTGGGAGAAGAGGGAAAAATTATGACACAGGGCTTATCCCTCAGGTTGTAATTTTGCTGTAGGCTAGTGCGATATAATGCTTTGTAGTGCCAAGTTAAGGATTTGTTTAAATAATATTTCCATCAAACTCAAGAGAGACACCAGCAAATCACCACAAGGTATTTTGGCACCAGAGTAGTTGCACAAAAATCCTCTAATCCTGTACGGCTGTACCTAATGGTTTTGCTGTGGAAATTCCCCGGGTGGAAATGCCTTTAGGCAGGTGGCAGGAAAGGATTACACAAGACGGGTGAAATTATGGAAGTGAGATGGCCAAAGGGCAAAGAGTGGAAGTTGAAAGACTTACATTGTATACCATGTGGGGTACAGCAGAGCAACTTAATGAAACATTTAGTTTGGGGGCTAGGGCCACAGATAAACGTTCTGATTCTCCATGGGGTGGCTGGAAATTAGTTTTTTGCAGCAAGGTCGTGTTTGCAAAGGGACAATGGGGCCACCAGCCAGCAAATGCAGCCCAGAGACTGTGAATCATAGAATCGTTATGGTTGGAAGAGACCTCAAAGATCATCAAGTCCAACCGTATACCTAATGCCACCATGCCCACTAAACCATGTCTTGAAGCGCCACATCTAAACGTTTTTTTGAACACCTCCAGGGACGGTGACTCCGCCACCTCCCTGGGGAGCCCATTCCAATGCTTAACAACTCTAACAGTGAAGAAGTTCTTTCTAATGTCCAGCCTGAATCTCTACTGGCACAACTCGAGACCTATCAAGGAGAGGTTACAAGGGCTTCGCTGCTGCAGGGTGTCAGGACCCCGCTGAAACGCAGGTAGGACAGGTCGGGGATGGGGAGGATGTGGTATAGGATGGGAAGGGACAGGGTTTCTCTTTTAATGATAAAGCAGGGATGCTTCAGCAGCACAGCCTGGGTCGCTGCACTGTGAGCGATGCTCTGAGGTGCACATGGGGTTACAGGTGTGATGGCAGGTCTGCAGAGGACTGTTTCGAGGGCTGAAACGGCACAAGAGACTGTCATTTGGGTTAAGATGTATTGGCAAAAGTTATATAGGTTTCTGAATTACTCCTCTGCCACTGTTCTCTTGACGAGCATTCAGGATGTCTTTTCCTGATAAGTCACTATGTTACTTAATGTATTTATATTTCTGTATGTATATCCATACATGTATGTGTATGCGAACACATAGATGTATGTAAGCACATATATAGGTTTCTGCTTTCTCCTGGATTCAACAAGAATCATCCAGGCAGGGGAAGGTCACTCATCTGCTCAGTTGTATCAGTGAAGCTTTGACAGATAGTTTCAGCATTCCATGATGCTGAAGCGATGGCAGTTCCTGGGAGCCCTGCAGAGAGGGAAGGCCGGAGAAGCTGAGGGATTCGTCTGTGTTTGCACTTCGAGACATGGTTTAGTGGATTTAGTGGGCATGGTGACGTTGGGTCGACGGTTGAACTCGATGATCTTTGAGGTCTTTTCGAACCATAACAATTCTATGATTCTATGATCATATTATTCAAATACACACGTTGCTTCTGTTAGTCAACAGTTTAGACAGTAATAATGTTTTTAACAAAGTGCCACCATGCTGGAAAGACAGAAGAGATGCAGAAAGAGGGAGTAGCTTGCTGCATGTGCAGTGCTGCTGCCTGGGTGCTGGGTGGCCGTGGCAGACTGTGAAGCCCCAGCAGTAAGAGCAGCTGGTTGCCCACTAGTCCTGTGTCCATTCTTGTGTCACCGCTGCTTTGTCCTTGCATTGTGGTGACATCAGTTTATAAAGGCTGACCTCAAAGGCAGTGCTTCTTCACTGCCCGAGCCTAGTCTGCCCTAGGTCTGTGCTGCTGGTGGGTTAAACCAGCAAAAACCTGAGCATTTCCCTTGCCCAGGTGATTGGGTTTACAGAGGTTTGGTCATGCCAAAAGAATGGGGGGAAAGAGGGAGGAAAAAAAAAAAAAAGAGTAGTCTGAAGCTCAACTAACCTTGAGGAAAAAGTGGGTGCTCAGTTCAGCTTTAACAGGCTGTGCAAAATCTGTGCTTGTCTCAGAAGGCTCACTGAGGCTCATTGCTTTAAACCCTTTGATCATCTCCTCAGTGGTTTGTTCGTTTGCGTTGTATTTCGTTAATGGGAGCTGGAGCTGTGACTCCAGGGTCACCTGGAAGCATTGTAGCAAGACGGGGGATGTATCCCAGGGGGGACTGTCACTGAGGCACCGATTCTTACAGACGTTTGTGGGTTTCTCTGTTCCTTGAAGTGCGACTGGAGTTTTCCCCTCCAACAAGCACAGGTGTCCCGTTGGGCTGCGCAGTCACTTCCAATACATCTCAGCCGCTTCGGTGATCACACAAACCCTTTTGGAGTAGGGAGCCAAGGGCTGTTTGCACAGGACACTGGAGCTGAGTTGTTGTTTGTTTTTTTTCTTTATAAAATCCTGTTCTCCTGGAGCTCGTCTCTCCCTGCTGCTCATCAGGGCTACAGTGAGCCATAGTTTAGGGGCACGAAGTTTTTCAACTTTGTTCTGGGAACTTTCTTTCCGCGTATTTTTCCACTGCACTGGTCTTCGTTCATTTTCTTGGCCGAACTGGCAGTAACTGATCTCCCCTTGGAGCTCTGGCTGGAGAGAGCTCTAGAGATTATGGGTTCCCTGATCTTGCAGAGACTGTTCCCTCTGCCTCAGGGCTGAGGCAAGTTTCTGCGTAATTTGGGAAAGACTTGTTTTTCCTGCAGCGTGCGCTATGCCTGTTCTAGGGATGTGTGCTGAAAGCTGTACGGAGCTTCAAAGCCCTTTCTGACTCTGCTCAGTAGTTATCCCAGTCCCCCTGCAAGGTAAATCATAGTAATCAGGCCTGTTTTAGACAGGCATAGAGCAGTTGTGATTTGACCAGGTCCCTGCTTTAACCACTTGCATGTACTGCTCTCTGGGAAAGATGAGAGCAGGGAATTCTTAGTCCTCAGCTCCTGCAGGAGGGTCCCCCCCAAAAAAGCTCCATATTCTGCTTTTCAGAGCCTAGAGCTGCTCACCACAACGGTTCCAAAGGTTTTAAAATACCAGTTGATACCGACCACCCAGGAGATGGGGAAAATCGCTCAATTTTACATCTTCTGAGACTTTTGTGTCTCATACCCAGCACTGTCCGGCTCTTCCTCTCTGTGGCTTAAGAGGTGGCTGTGGGAGTAAAGGGGCTGGGGTGCTACTTGTTTCCCTCTTTACCTCTTCTTTCCTCTCTGCAGCTCCTGCTCAGGCCCAAATCATCCATGCTGGGCAGGCGTGCGTGGTAAAGGAAGACAACATCAGTGAACGCGTTTACACAATTCGGGAGGGGGATACGCTGGTCCTGCAGTGTCTGGTCACGGGACATCCCCGGCCACAGGTAAGCTTTCGGTCTTGCCTGTCACCCATGCTTCCCATGGCACTTCTTTGTAGTCCTCAGGGAGAGGAGAACTGAGGGCAGCAGGGTGCCCAGCTTTCTCCTACATGTTGGAGTCAGGTAGGGATGCCTCATAGTGCAAGCACTAGCTTGTTAAGCTATGAAGCATCTAGCCTTAGTTTCATGGAAAATAGTCCACAAAGCTTTGCAGGAGCCTACATAGACCTTCAATATGTGAAGTCCCCCAAAAAACGAAAAGCCCAAACTGAATCCATGATACAACCCACCCTCAAATCTGTAACCCTCTTACTACAGAGCAGGAACAGCCTGAACAGGCTAGAGGAGGCTTCCTCCATGTGCTGGGTCCATCATGGTCTGTCAGTCCCTCAGCTTCTCTGGACGTGCAGCCAAGGGGAACCTGCGTGGGGGAGTTGGGAAGTTGTTTGCAGTGCACTTCACTGAGCCCTGCGTGGATCTCGCTGATCATTGCTTGATGGCCACCGACCAGAGGCAGATTCAGACTTGGAGCGCTGGAGATATCCGTGCTGTGCTCAAAGTCACAGTTCAGTGGAGAGGTACAGAGCTGAGCTTGGCTAACTGCTGCGGTCCTTCCCCTGGGTCCCTAGGGGGTTGCGTAGCCTCAGGCCCCATGCAGCCACCTCCCCACCCTTCAGATACTCAAGCAGGCAGGTTCAATGTTAGTGTGGATGTGTCTGTAGAGATACTGGACCAGAGCATGGGTCTGCCCACCCTGGGACCGACTGTGGTAGGATTGGCAGCTGGAGCGTACTACGATGCTCGATGTGCCAGAGTGCTCTCAAGGGAGCCAAGTACGATACATGTGCCTTCCTGTCCCCCTTCCCTAATCCTGCCAAAGATATTTGTGCTGGGAAGCGATGTATCTGCATACACCAATCAGTGTCTCTGTGGACTTGCTTGTGAGGAGCTGCTCGGCTAAAAGGTGATGACAAAGGAGAGGGAGAGAGACTCAGCCAGCAGGGTTTGAAATGGCTTATCCATCAAACCGTATCCTGGAAACAGTAAAAAGGAAATGATCTGAGCCAAGCCAGCAAAAATGACCAGCCTAGGTTTGTGACAGTGATGGGCAGATGATAGCTGTGTGTGTCGGACACGAGGAAGATGGTAGAGCTGGCCCTGCCTAAGGATGTTGAATGTGTGGGAAGGTGCTGGCAGGTCACCGGGATTTGAGCCTGAGTAGCCAGAGAGATTGCTGGAGCAGAGCCTGATGCAGGCAGCATGCTAGTGGGCAACATTGTGGCTTGTCATTGCCCAGATGTGCACAGAGGACACCATAGCGTGGACCCAGGCATGATGGGAGAGGCTGGAACCCGTGCACATAAAATGTGGCATGCATCCTATCTCTGCCTTCCCGCCTCACAGATAGATTTCTTCCTCAGCTAAGCTCTTATCTTAACCTTTGTTTAATCTTCTCTTTTCCCTTTTATCAGCCTGTCGTTAAAGTATGAAAATGTGGCCAAAATACTTAAATGAGATCAAAATTGAAAAGATTAAAGAGCTGGCTGCAGTGTCCTTGCAAACAGGAGACTCTGAGAATCTTGGTGCCTTCAGACAATTTCATAATAAGAATACAAAGGCTAAATAAATCCATGGTCATTAGCTTGAAAAATCTGCTCAGCCTAGAGCTCTGGGAATGGGATGTAGATACCCGTGCTCTTTCTAGAGCGTCAGCAGCAATCAGGTGATGGCCGTGAGCTTTAGGCAAAGTCTGACAGAGTGGTCAAGGTACCTGGTACATCTTCTCTGTGGCCAATGTTGACTAAAAATCTGTTTTCCTTCTGTTGGCTGATCTTGCTGGGTCTCAGTTCCAGAGTCTAGATGGGCACCAGTGTGGGAGACCACCAGTTACCAACCTTTAGAAGGGAAGTTGCAGATATAGGAAACCAATGGGCTGAGAGAAAACAGCTCTTTCGTTGTCTGGACTGCAGAAAACAAGGAGAAGGCTTGTACTGTCACTGCTAGGGCTGTACCTCATTCCAGACGTAAGAAAAACCGTTCAGTCTTTAGGAGTGCTGTCATCCTGCCACCATTCACCATGGACTATCACGCAGCTCTGTCGGCCCCACAAGCCAGGATCTTAAGACATATAACATAAGGACAAAAAATGCAAGATAGTTTGAAATCTGAAAGGATTTTTTTCTTCTCTTTTTCTGTGTCTTTAAAATCAAAGTAAAAGCTTGTGTTACTGCAAAAGGATGACTTATAAAAATAACACACACAGGGGTTCCCTGTGGGAAGGGAGCAAAAGCCAGATAGCAACTCCATTTTCTCACTCTTACTTGGAAAAGCAAACAGCAGAAATAGCCTTGCTGTCCAGAGAAAGATGAGTGTTGACTGCAATAAAAGCTCTGTAGCTGTGAGCTGATGTCTGCTGTAGCTTTGTGGCCTACCAACCACTTGGGATCCCATGCTGGAAGTCCTGTGCTGTGCAGATAGTGGTGTAAAACCAACCAAGCTGCTGGTTTTATGGGACCAGAGCAGGAGAGGTAAATATGCAGTGTGCGTCTGGGTGAACTGAAGGATTATCCTGGATGCTCAGACGTGGGGACTGGTGATGGATGAGAACCAGCAGCTGGTCTACTGAGAGATGCTGAGATCCGTAGTTCAATTTTGGTAAGGTCTGGTGGTGCTGTAGGGCCTGTTTTTGAGAGTGGCTAGGGAGGAGGGGGAAGAGGAGCAAAGGGAGTGCTGCTGTCCCTTGGGATCTCTAGTTTGTGTCACTGATGGTTTGCATTTCTCTCGTTCTTCTCATGAAGGTGAGGTGGACCAAAACCGCTGGCAGCGCGTCGGACAAATTCCAAGAGACGTCAGTGCTTAACGAGACCCTTCGGATTGAGAAGATCCAAAGGCTGCAGGGGGGCCGCTATTACTGTAAAGCAGAAAATGGGGTTGGGGTCCCTGCCATCAAGTCCATTCGAGTAGATGTGCAGTGTAAGTCGTTTAGCGGCAACCCAGACCTTCCCACAGTTCTACTGCACCGTCTCTGCCTTGCTGCGGGGCCAGCAGGGAGCTGCATTGCCCTAGGGCCGCACGCACCTGATTCAGGAGCAAAGGGACTGGTGCGGTGTCCCCAGGGTCCATTTCCCCTAGGAGATTAGATCCCTCCACAAAAAAGACAGCTCTGCCTGTCCATGCGAGTCATTCTTGTCTAGGTGCCGTGATGTCTGTCACTGTCAGGGGTCCCTAGCACTTGCTTGGGATGTAGCATTGTAGATGGCTTCTGCTTTCTTTGTCTTCATTTTGAAGCTGGCAATGCTTGAAGCAAACCAGTGCTTCTTGAAATTGGTAGTGCTTTAGATGCTTGGGGCGTTCCTGAAACCAGTGCCCTGCTCCCAGCATTATTACCTCTGTAGCACAGTGGAAACAGGGCAAAAGTCTCTGGGATGCATCTGAGGAGGCAGAGCTGTGAAGGGGTGAATGTGAAGGAATCTGTGAGGATCCCTTGGCTGCAGTGACTCAAAGTGTCTCTGACTGATTGCAATGCCCATCCTTCTTGTGTCCTGGAGAGGCTGTTAGCGGTTCTCCACCTTGGGCTCCAATTTTTGAAGGTTTCTCAGGCTGGCTTAATGTGTGTTCTTGGACTGCTGTGGCCAGAAGGGAGGGAAATTAAACTTATCCCATAATTCCTATATGGGAGGAATCCAAGATTTAAGGTCTAAGCAACTTTTGAAAAGATTTGCTCTCTTGGGGAAGATTAACATTCTGCTCGTTGTCCTTGGCTATCCCTCTATTCCAGTTTTCTCCAAACCCAGTAACACCAAATCCCTCTCCTCACTCACATCTTCTGAGAAGGCCTAGCCAACAAGAGGTCAATGCTAAAAAGATGTAAATGTGATAAAGCAGCTGAAGCTCTCCCCAAACCTGTCACTACCTGTTCACACACTCCTTCTAGCAAAACAGTCTTCTGTGCTGAGGTGCACTGTGGTTATCTGTCAGTGGAGCAACCTCCAGGCTTCAAAACCCCAGTACCTGCCTGGAGTCTGGGCAGAGCTTTGCTGAGAGCAAGTGCTGCCTAACTGCTTCCTCTTAGTCCTACTGTCCCGCCTTACAACGATGTGACCCTCACAAAGTGTGCCATAGACTTGAACATCCTTAGGTTTTGGCAGGTTCATGATTGACAGTTGTATTATATGGTGTGGAGCAGCTCCCGTCTCTGTTCCTGCCTTGCCCTGCCCTGTATTGGAGTAGTGTGGTGTGGACGCCATCCCTCAGGCTGGGAAAATCGATTGCTTCAGCAGCAGCCACTTTGGATAGCATGAACACTTCTTCATGGGCATTGCATAGCTTTGGAGGAGTTCTGCCACCTACCTAGATCTGCTTGGCTTCTCTGCCCATTTCTTCTCCTACATGTGGTGGAGATGTATGCTAACTCCCCACTGCAAGGGGGACTTGCTTTTCTCAAGCCTCAGTGTGACACCTTGCCAAAGCCTGTGTCTCTGGTAACAGGACTGTGGGATGAATCTCTTTATGCCCTGAGGGCACTCCCTTTACTTCTGGGGTGCAGGCTGGAGCTAGAGTGATGTAGTGTCCCATGGTCCCTCGTGCAGCTCTGACCTGTAGAACTATGGGGCTAATGGGGTGGCCAAGGGCTTTCTCATACTAACATCTACTCTGCAGATGGACTTGGTAACGCACCTCTGTTCTGTTTACTTGGTTTTGGGGGAAAAGAGACTATTTTCTGCTAGTGTTTGCAGTAGGTACAAGGGAACACATAGGAAAAGCCACAGTTTTTGTTGAATCCTCACCCAGGCAACCTTCAGCTGAATGAACCAGAATTTGAAAACAAACCCCTTCTTTCCCAGCATCTCAATTTTAGTTAGAGGTAAGTAATCACCCTCATGTGAACCTCGGTGTCCTTGCCAGCTAGTGCTAGTCCTCACTCATACTTCTAGTGTTAGACAGCAAGGTTGTGCAGAGAGCACCTTTGGTGCCAAGAGGATATTAAACTGGAAACACTAACCTGTGTAGCAAGTTATTCCTTCGCCCCAAGTGGGCATCAAGTGAGGCTTTAAAGTACTGGTTAGATACTGGCAGAGAGGCAGCTGCTGTTTGGAGTATTTCCATGTGGGAGACAGTGAAAGTAAAGAAAAAGAAAGAATGGATGTTTACAAGCTTATATTGCGCATGAAATATCCCATGTGATCATCTCCATGAGCAGCCTTGGGCCAAATTTATCATTTGTGCAGCTCACTGACATCAGTGGCGTTACTCGTACATCAAGGACATACATATTGTTGTAGGTCTTATTTTAGCTTTTCTCAGGAGGGCTAGACTTCGAGCTGACGGCTATGAAAGAAGGCTGAAAGCTTTGGGCGAGGAAAGGTTTAGCAACCAAAAGGAAGATGTTGTTTTCTGTGTGGGGAGTAGCTGGGAGCCAGGAGACCTGAATGGTGAATATCTTCTTTGATCAGTATGGGAAGTGTTTTGCCATTCATCCTGCTGAGAAATGGAGCCTCAGAAGGGTGGTAGCTACAGAGCTACTCATGTCAACTGTGAACAAATAAAGGAGGGTTGGGGATAAAGAAGGAGGAAAGAGGAGAGGCTGTTCCCAAGGTCCTGGTCCAGGAGAATTTGGTGTAAAATTCAGTCACCCTATGGCCACATAGAGACAGCACTGTATGGAGAGGAGCCTTTTTTCTCCACCTGTGTATGTTTTCCTTCAGCCTTGGTTTGTGTTCTTTTTTTTTCCTTTTTTGTGCCTTGTCATTTTTCTGCTAATGGCTCTACTCATATCGCTGAGCTATGGTGTGGTCAAGCAGACAAATTTCAGGTCCCATTACAATTGCTGTCTACCAAGCATATACGGCTCATTAAAATATGCAAATCCACAAGTTGACACTTGTGATTCAGCAGAGAACATACATTATTTGGATGACATGTTAGCAGAAACTCATCCCTGCCTCCCTCTTCCTTTCTGGAAGTCAGATATCCAAACTTACAAATCGCTAAAATAAAATATTGTGAAAATTAGGTGGCATAGCAGAGCAGGACGTGATGAGGACGTGTCCTCCTCCTCTCTGCTAACATGTGCAGAAGGCAATCCTGGCAGCACAAGAGGATACTGGATGCGCGTGCCTCGGTTTCCTCGCAGTTGAAGATGGGGTCATAAGGCTCCTGAAAGTGTAGAATTTCTTCAACTGAGATCAACAGATGCCTTATAAGACGTGCTTAAGGGCACAGGGACAGATTTCAAGTTTAGGGCGCCAGTTGATCCCATCTTGTCAAATAGGATCTTTATGTTTAACCCCAATCGGTCTCAAAGTGGTTCTGGCAGGAGAAAGATCCACCCCCTCTGAGGTTTTCCCCAGGCTTCCTTGATCTTCAAACATTGATGTCTGGTGCAAAAACCCAAGAAAATGATCCCTTTTGAGCAGGAGGGCAACCCTTGGGGGAGCAGTGTGCTCTGAGTGGATGGAGAAAGTATGCTCCCTGCAGAGCTATTGCTTGTGTCCTTGCAAGTGAAGTGACTGATAACCATTGACTCAGTCGTGACAGCTGCGTGTCCGGTGCGGGTATGGTGAGGGAAGTGGAAGGAGCGTTTTAGGGGTGGGTGGTGGGGGTATGATACAGTGAGTAAAAGTTACTGAAGAGGGAGACAGACCTTGAAAAGAAGAAAATACACAGAGGATATTTTAATGGGAAGAGAGAGAAATGATACATACCTATCACAGTGTTTTGCATCTCATGTTCCCAGGACACCCCACGAGACTTGCTTCTGTCTAGGAGATGACTCTCCATCTCAGCTCCTTGATCTTGACCTGATTTTTACTCTCACCCCTTGACTTGAAGGTTTGTCATGTCCCTTGTGTGGGCATCCCACAGCCATGGGCTTAGCCCTATGATTTCAGGAGGGATTTGGGAAGTGGAAAGTAGGAGCAGAAGAAATGATGATGGAGCAAAGTTTCCTGGGATCCTCCTGACCTCTCACCGAAGCAGAGCGCAGTGATTTTGGATGTGGGGTGCTGTTGGGGAAGGTGAGGCAGCCCATAGGTCTGAGAAGTGTGAGGCAGGCAGGTGGTTTTCTTGAGGACTACATGGGGATCTGCAAACCTGAGGGTGCTTTCTATACTCTGAAGATTGTGTGGTGAGCGGGAGAATTTTGGCTTCTGCTATCTGTTCCCTTTAGACGTTGTTTGTGTTACCTGCCCTCAGATCAGCTCTTAATTCAGCAATTGTCATCAGTCAAACGTGTGGGAGCTTCCCCTCTCCTCTATGGTGCCTGGAGCATCATTTGCTCTGCAGGCTGTACATGCAGACCAAGCTTCACTAACAACTGCTGCGACCCTCCTTACCTTCCTTCCAGATCTAGACGAACCTGTTCTCACCGTTCACCAGACCATCAGCGATGTACGTGGCAGCTTCTACCAGGAGAAGACTGTCTTCCTCCGCTGCACTGTCAACTCCAACCCGCCAGCTCGCTTCATCTGTTTTTTTTTCTTTCCCACAGTCAGGACAATGGCGTGGACATCTATGAGCCCCTCTACACACAGGTGAAAAAAAGCAAACCTCCACCAGCTTGTGTTGAGCGTCTTGCTGACGCAGGGCACTCTGTAGAAGGTGGTGTTTCCTTCCCTGGGTGGATTATGATGGTGGGGAGAGGGGGGAGGACACTGCAAAGAGCACTGTCTTCAAAAGGGCTGGCAGAGCTCACTTCTGGATGTGGGTTCCCAGGGTACAAGAGGAGCAGAGCAGCAGCCTAGAAGTACCTTCACCTTTTTGGTACTGTCCCTGAAAGCAGGTCACAGGTCCCCTAAGGAGGTTATGTGGCTGTTGGATGGCTGAGACTAAAACCCGAGCAAACAGTCCTGAGATTGGGTCTGTTCTATCTCCCATTACTAATTTATTTTTTCTTAATTGAGTGCCCGAGCTCCGTATATCAGGAGAAGTGCTTGCCGTTCAGCAGTGCGAGCGAACGGCAGGCAATGCTGTGGAATCCACGAGGCAAATGATGAAGAGCTTTTCCTAATGACCACAAGTAACAGGGAGGCCAACTGCCTGGGCGCTTTCTGACTGTCGTCCTGTGACAAGGTGTCCACATCCTTTCTGCTTCTCCTTCTTGCCGATGCTGGACTTGCCCCTGCACAACCACGTTCCCCCTCTGAACACTGCTTTCTTCCCAGCAATTAGCCTGCCAATGCAGTGGGAGACCAAAGGGAATTTTTCTTTTGCCGAGGCACTCTGGGTATGTTATCCTAAGCTGAGCTCTGGCTCTGAACGTCCTTCTGATGCTAACCAGTCCCAGTGCTTCCAGCAAGGCCATTAGGGCAGCGATGGGTGGGAAGGGAGGGCTGAAAGGGCAGCTCCCCAGGGCACCCATTTCATCCCATGCATCTTCCTCCACTCCCAAAGCTGGGCCCTCAGCACATTCTGGCCGAGTTTGATTTCTGAGCGATGCCCCAGGCAACCTTGCACTTAATGTAGTCGTGTTCATATTTTATTGAAACACGCCATCTCTGTAGGCCATGGAAATGGGCAGCCAAATGGAAACATTCAAGGGGGCTGAGGGGAGAGGAGAGAGCTGTGGGTTAGTGGCAGATTTGCAGAAGCGCTGGAGGTCAGTGCTGCTGTTTGGCCCTGAAGAGAGCTTTGTCTGGTCCAGTGCTATGTGGCATCCAACTAGGACATCCCTGGCCTTAGAGGAAGCCACCATGGACTCTTCCAGCTTTCACTAAGCTCAGTGTAATTAACAGGAGACATTGCTTAATGAGAGGATGTCTAAGGACTTAAGGTATTTTCTTCAG
>NW_009626099.1:869-1514 GCF_000690535.1 Cariama cristata | reverse complement strand
CGGTGCAAGGGGGGGGAGCAGGTGCAGGCGCACGGGGTGCAGCGAGGGAGCGCGCTGCAATTGGGAGCGCGGGGCAGCGGGAATTGCACCGCGACGGGGAGCCGGTTGCAGCCGCTGAGTGGGTTGCAACGGGGAGCACGTTGCAACGGGGAGTGTGTTACAACGGGGAGTACGTTGCAACGGGGAGCACGTTGCAACCGGGAGTACGTTGCAACGGGGAGTACGTTGCAACGGGGAACAGAACGGGGAACAGGCTGCAACAGGGCAGCGCATTGCTACAAGGAGTACACTGCAATGGGGAGTACGTTGCAATGGGGAGTACATTGCAATGGGGAGTACGTTGCAACGAGGAGTACGTTGCAATGAGGAGCGCGCTGCAACGGGGAGAGCATTCCAATGGGGAGTGGGCTGCAACAAGGACTGTGCTGCAATAAAGATCCAGTTGCGGCAGGTGAAAGGATTGCGACAGGGAGCGCGTTGCAGCGGGGATTGTGTTGCAACAGGGAGTAGGTTGCAATAGGGAGCGCATTGCAACAGGGCAGCGCATTGCTACAGGGAGGACGCTGCAATGGGGAGTACATTGCAATGGGGAGGATGCTGCAACAGGGAACAGGCTGCAACGGGGGGGACGCTGGCACGGGGAGG
>NW_009626099.1:566-857 GCF_000690535.1 Cariama cristata | reverse complement strand
GGAACAGGCGGCAAGAGGGAGTACGCGGCAATGGGGATTACGTGCAACGGGGAGTACGTTGCAATGGGGAGTATGTTGCAACGGGGAACAGGCTGCAACAGGGAGTACGCTGCAATGGGGAGTACTCTGCAACGGGGCAGCGCATTGCTACAGGGAGGATGCTGCAACAGGGAGTACGCTGCAACAGAGAGTATGCTGCAACGGGGAGTACGCTGCAACGGGGAGTACGCTGCAACGGGGAGTACGCTGCAACGGGGAATAGGCTGCAACGGGGCAGCACGTTGCCCCAGG
>NW_009626099.1:0-223 GCF_000690535.1 Cariama cristata | reverse complement strand
CAACGTAGAGTACGCTGCAAAGGGGAACGGGCTGCAACAGGGCAGCGCATTGCTACAGGGAGTACGCTGCAACGGGGAGTACGCTGCAACGGGGAGTACGTTGCAATGGGGAGTACGCTGCAACGGGGAGTACGCTGCAACGGGGAATAGGCTGTAACGGGGCAGCACGTTGCTACAGGGACTACACTGCAACAGGGAGTACGTTGCAATGGGGAGTATGTTG
>NW_009626098.1:28433-40259 GCF_000690535.1 Cariama cristata | reverse complement strand
GAAATGACAATAGCAAGTATAACAAAACCATCGAAGTTCTCTATCCCTCATTTATGGTCCTTAATGTATAACTTTATTTAAACTTCCTTCTCCAGTCTTTCCTTACATACTTATTCCTATGGTTCTATCATGGCTTTTGAATCTGCTTTTAGCTGGGATATTTTTGTAGAACAAAATTTGTCTTTGTGTTTCTGGTATTGCAGCTTTCAAAGTTTCCATTTGGATGGTCTTGACAAACATATGAAAATGAGTATCAAATATTTCTCTGGACTAATTACATAGACTTTTGCAAATTCTCATACTTAATATAAGTATTGTTAATTTTACATAGCACCATGTCTTCAAAACAGAACGTTACCTCTATTGACAGTTGGTCTCCATTCTTCAGCCACCTATATGATGGTTTGGGCTTCCCACTTGCTCTGCAATCCCAGTATAAGGTGTCCTCTACAGCAACTTCAGTATCTTTTATCGTCTGGAGCCAGTGAGGTTTTGCTGCAGATGAAATACACATGAACAACAAAGACCCTAAGAAATTATTGTTCCATATGAGAATCAAAGGGTTAATTTGCATGGCACTCATCAGTTTTCTGCGAAGCCTGATTTGTATCAACAGAGGTTCTCCCTGGTTTTGCTTCAAGTCACCTAATGAAACAAATTACTCACTATTCCTTTTATACATTTTTATTACAAGCAGTAAAGCAAAAGAAAATTCAGATTACAGATCAATAAAGCTGAACTAGTGAAACCAATATTAAAATCACTAATGATTAAACAACACAACTTTGAAATTGAGGTAAATGTAAGATAAAGAAATTAGTGGTGATACTGGAATTAAATACTAGGTGTAGCTAAATCATCCAATTAATGCTGAAAAGAATCCTTTACGTCCCCCCAAAAAAAGTAATGGTATGTCAGCCTTACTTCTAAATACCATTTAAATTGTTTTCTAATGCTAGTCAGTACTTAACTGGATGAATACATGGATATATGAGACTGTTTTTGAAAGCATTAGTCTCAGCACAGCATTTGCAAACCAGAATATGGTCTTAAGAAAGTCCACAAAAATCCCTAATTTTTAAATAAAATTTTGATGTATTAATATCGTACATCCTTCAGAATTACCTAAAACGTAATTAGAACTGTAAAGATAGAGTTTAAAACATCTGTTACAGCTTTCATAGGGTAAAAAAAAAGAAAGCTCACTTGGCAAATAAACATCACTGCATGAAAGACAACAGTAGTTTATTCCTGTATGCTATTTCACACAACAGCACAAAACTCTTCTACAGCTAACTCGTGTGAATTTTCTTTGAATTTATTCCATTTACTAGAAAGTTTATAATCTTGATACCTGCTATCTCTCCAAGAAATAGCAAATTCTGGACATTACATATAAAGAAAACAGATAAGAAGCAGGATGAAACTTGGTTGCAAATATATAGCTAAGGGCAAAAGAATTATCCAGAGTCAATTTGATTACCTTAAAGATTTTCGTAAATTGGTAATTTAGGAAAATCTCATAAACTCTCATATTAAAACAACTAGGGAAAAAAAAAAAAGTCCCTGGTGATACAGGAAAATATTATTATTTTGGAAGCACAGCTAAGTTTTGGAAGCACAGAAGGTCAGATTAATTCCCGTTGGACTTCTTACTACAATGGAATTACACCAGCAATTAATTCAGACCAGGGAAATTAATGACTTGCCAATGGCAACAAGGGAAGGCTGCAGCACAGCTGAGAGCTGAACCTGTTCCATTGCCATAGGCACAAGACCAGCAGACCAATGTTCGGATGAGGGCTGGTGTTAATTTCATTAAAAAGGATTCATTCTTTTCTAGCATACAAATTTTCCCTCCATCATATATGCTGCAATGCAGCGATAAGATCTCAACATGAATACTATCTATGATTTATGTATACATACAAAGAACTTACTAAAATGTATTTGTTGAGATATTAACTTTGATTTTTGAATTCAACCAACACTTGCCAAGAGCGAAACCCTCTGTTATTTCTTTGTTTTGCACATCCCTTATAGCCCATGAGCATTAATGCCTTTCACTGATTTGGGGATCATACATTTTTTACATTCTCTTTATCAAGGTCAGCTCTGAAAGACAGGATAACCGATCCTTATGTCAGACAAATGTACTATCTTGCTGATATTAATTTTGGTTAAATCTTGAAAGTTAATGTTACAACAGTGGAGTTCAAGAAACAGCCATTCCTTTAGCTCACATTCTCATTTGGCGTATCTGCCCCACATGTGTCAAGGGGACGAAAGCTCAGGACTCCATGTCGGCATGCTTCCTGCACTTTGCATACCTAAATATTTATGCAACAAGCAACAGTCCTTGAATTATTGATGGATCCATACATGTGCAACATTTCACATCTGCTGCCTATCCCCACTTGAAAGTAGGTTAAACACAGTCTATTTTCAAGTTCAAGGCCTTTGATTCAATTCCATTAATAAGAAAAACATCTACGTCTACACCATAAATCTTCATTTTAGGACTCTTCATGTCAGACAGTCTCCATAGGAGGGTTTCCCAAGTCTCCACAGTAGATAAGACAAACTGGGTCATTTTGGAAAATGTGGGAGTAAGACAACCACTCAAAACAGAAATGAACAGAACAGAGCTTTCTAAGCCACAACATGAGAAATTTATGGTGCTTGTTCATTCGCAAGAGCATGCTGATGTAGACTTCAGTGACTTTCTTGAGGAAGGCTCTTTTTCTCTTCAAATTACTGATAAAGGAATTAAGCTGAAAAAATATCCCTTTCAATCTGCCACATCTCAGTGTCTTTAAAAAAGGCTGTAAAAGTATTAGAAACTCTTTGAAAAAGAACAATTCAACTAACCAGTTCAAAATTGAAAAGGCAGCTAAACAGGGGCAATTCCAGCTGGGAATATTCCACTTAATACTCTGAATCTTGACCAAGGTAAAGACGGTCCATGTTGCAGCAGCTGAGAAAAGTGCAGACAGAAGGTCATGTATCAGCAGATCTACCTACGCTCTCAAAACACAAGCATGACTTTCCAAGCCCAGCACTGTCCTTTTTATTGAGCTCTGCCTGACTGTACCTAAATGATTCTGAATATACAGCTTTATTCCCCTTGAGGTGTAGTCACTGTTAGGCAAATGTTAACTGCTCAGAACACCTGGTTCCACCACCACTACCACATCTGTGCTCCTGAAGGAAGACTAATGACTTGGTAACAAAGCCTCATTCTCTCATGGACCTACTGCATTGGCTTGGTGTATAGCTTAGATCTTCCTAAGGAGACACGACGACTTCCTCCTTAAGCAAGGAATAGGCAAAGCAGGCAACAGATTTTCATTGAGATGAAAAAAAAGACAATGTCCAGTAAGTTGAGAGGTTGGAAGTTAATTTTAATGGCATTTGTAGTGCAGGGTTTAAGACTGACAGGAATCCGTATTGTGTGATAACATTAACAATTCTCAGGAACTTGCTGTGCAATCTTCATGAAAGATTCATATAAAGTTCCCTTAGGATGAAATACTTGTAGCTAACTGATTTTCTAAAGAAAGTTAGCCATCGGCCTCATGGTCAGTCACTTGGAAAAGCACCAGTCTGTATTTTGCTTCAGTTGTTTTTGCCTAAAATATTCCTTGTAATACTCATGGTCCCACAGGCAAGAAGTAATACAAGTGTGTAACTTCCTTAAATTTATCGCAGTGAGAAGACTCGGTCATCTTTTTTTTTGGTGGCTATGATCACCTTTTTCTTTCAGCTAATTAGGTCAGGCAGGTCTTCCTGAAGAAAACAACTGTTGCTTCATTACACTCTAAGGCATCCCTGTAGGCCATAAGGAAAGGAAGAACCATTTTTTTTAGACTTTTCAGAAACGCTTTGCGATGACTGTTCTGAGAGTTGATGTGAATGAAGACCAACTGCAATGAGTGACTGCGATGAAGCTCTTGCAAGCAATGGCTGAAGAAGCTGACACTTTCCAGAAGTCTGTGCTGAGATCTAATTTGTAAATAATTTGAGGGGTACCATGCATGATGCATGTCAGCATGTATTATTATATATGATTTCCTTCAGAGTGGGAGACTCCAATAAAAATCTCCTTTTAATTCTGTAAGCCATAGGAAGAGCATGCAGGAAAGACAGAGCTTCAGGCCCATGACTTTTCTCGAGGCACTGCGCTCTCCCAGAGAGTAATAAGGTCTGCCATGCCTCTGCTTTGAGGCTCTTCCAGAACAGTCCCTAATTGGGGCCTGCACATAAAATGCTGTCTACTTATACACATATCTTTACTTTGAAATTTACAGTATGAAAGCTGGGCTGGAAATCTCATCTGAAAATACCTTTGGATAGCTCAGCAGCTGGGCAATAAATCAGAGTCAAAAGGAACCTTTCATAGTTCAAGAGAAAGCACCTATGAAGCATAGTGGGGAAAAAAAACAACAAGAAAACATAACCTTCATTTTCCTAGGTAGTATACCTGAAAGTCAGGCTATGACACTCATACTGATGCCTACAGCAGTGATGAACCTTATTTTATCTCAAAACTCCAAGTGACTTTAAGCATGAATAACCTTTTTCTGATATAACAACTGGGCCGAGAGAAGCATCTAACACATCCCTGAAGATATCCATTATTTGACTTTCATTCAAAAATAAAAACGCTTTCAAGCAACAGGTAATTGCTACATCATTGGGGAAAGTTTTAGCATGTAAAAAAGATCAACGATTTGTCTCTGTAGCAAGGCAATTAAATTATTAGACAGCACTGACAACTAAACTCTAGGTTGATCAAACTCAGCAACTCCTTGATGTTATTTGGTCTTTTATAGTTTTGTAGTTAATGTTTTGAAGACATCTCCAAGAACAAGATAGTCAGGCTATCAGACAAAAGCTTTAAACAGTGAGGCCCTTACACATACCATGAATAATGTCGTTTCAGTATAATTTTGCTGGTACATTATTACCAAAATAATTACCAAAATATAAAAGGTATTTTTCGATTTACTTAAAATTATGTAGAGTCTATGTATTACTGAGGGGTTCGCCTTTGCCATCACAGACCATCACTGCAGAACAGAAGAACATCAGCAGAATTTTTTCTCCTGTTAAACATTTTACGTTGGTACTGTCAAGCATGAGTTCTGTTAAATCAGCATGTGCTAATATATTTTCTTCAATTATACTTTAAATTAATTGCTTTACATATTTCTACCATGTTACATGTTTAATTGCATCGTAAAATACAAAAATGTAATTGTTTCATCTCTTCTCATTTTTCCATGCCATGAAACGTTTCCATGGATTCTTTCTTCTTCTATTATCTCTTTACGGAAAGGGCTAATAGTGATGACAAAGGAATAACGTGAAAGCAAATTATTTATATATTCAGGTTTTATATTAAATCAAAGTTAGATAGTCCTATCCTATTTTTAGCACACTCTGAACTGCCCTGAGGAGAAAACTGGTATTAAACAAATGTTGGAACTGTACAAAGGACAAAAAACTGAACATTTGTTGTTGGGCTTTTCTTGATAAAATCCTTCATGAGAAAAAAGGAAGATTAATAGTCTGTTAGTAAAGTTATGAAAGAACACGGAGTATCTGTTTTAGAGTATCTATTTTAATTATCAACTTCAACTATGGGTTGAGAGTTATATTTAAAACCCACAATAAATTAAAAAAAAAAAGATTCATTTTATTTTTCATGAAGAGAGTTGCAGATTTTTCTATATATGATTAGCAGACACGTCTAACGCTTCTACCAATAAAGTGTTTTAACAGCAGTCAACATCCACTAACATTACTAAACAGATTTGTGTCATCTTTGCCAGCACTGGTACTTTCTGGCAGATGGATATTTTTTACTCTAAGTCTTCAGTGTATTGCATTAGTTTCCCCCAAACCTTCATCTGCTTGTAGAACAACTTCTTTAAATATTGATCTTTTATTGGAAGACTGAGTAGCATACGGTTAGATTTCTTTACCAGATTTCTGAGCTTTGATATCAGGCACAGCGGCAAGCCATCAGAAGATATTATCTTCAGTTATAGAACATTATTAATCTACAAACACAATTAAAACCCTCCAAATTATCACAAAGTGTTAAAATGATCCTACCCTGAATACAGACTTGTTGGCATTCTATCTGCAACAACAAAGCAAGTAAAATAGGAAAGATTACTTAAATCTACTTAATTCTGCAGAACGCGTTTCACTAAGCAGAACAAATGAAACAGTTGGAGTGCCATTAATGTCATTATGGGTCTCATTATTCTTTTTAGGATACACATCCATATTAGGGATGAATCTAATAAGGGCAAACATCTATATTGGAATATGGAGTCTATCTGAGGGTTCAAATCCCTTTCTGGATTTGTAATGAAAATGTTCACACTGATTTACTTGTCACAAAACTGTAACTTGCTTGCTTTTATTGATCCTTTATTTCAGCTCTGTGTCCTTTAACGAGCAAGACAAAACTTGGGAAGCAGATCAAATATGTCAAGATTGCCCACTGTTGTAATCACATTACAAGGACTAATGAATAGATCTACTCTATTTTGTATGTAGTTTACATTGATGCATCTTACAACTGCCCTGATTTAAAACTGGGATAGGAATACTGAGCTCAACTGATGTACAAACCACAACCTGTTTGAAACTTTCAAGTAGCCAATAAAAGTCACTTTATAAAATCAAATGCATAGCGCCAAGTTTGGAACGACAGATGACACTGGCAGACGAAGCACCTTAGACCTTCTGCTCTATATTATTCTTAGGATTTCTCAAAAAGTTGTATTACAACTACTATATAGAAAATTCAGGTTGCTTAAAGTCCCCTGTCCAACCTAACCTTGGACATTTCCAGTGATGGGGCATTGGTTCAGCATAACTATTAATTAGGAAGTTGGGGGGGGGGGGGAGGAGTCTCTTTTCCTTCCTCCTTATAAAACCTATTGTGCCTTAAATTAAAATCTTCATTGACTGAAAGCTACATTGCAGCACCATGTTCTAGTAAACAGCAGCTTCCCATACAGAAGTAGTAAACAGAATATTTGCTCAAAGTTGCACAGTAGTTACGCTCTATGCTTTTTTATATGAACTTAAAAAAAAAAATCTTTGTTCAAATATTCCTACTTGAGGAATAGCATTCCAAAGCACAGTCTGTAACACTCTTTAAATTGCCATTCACCTAAAGAAAATTATATTTGCTGAGATCTGGCTTTAACAAAAATTGTCAATTACCACTTTGTTGCAAATCACTCTAGCTTAAAAAACACCAATGTGCTTTGCCGATATTCATTTCACTCTATAACCTTAAATGCACAAGAGACTCTCTCTGTTTCTAGCTATTAAATTTCGTATCATTTCATTTCCTATGCTGGATTATATTCTCTCATTTATTTACTCATTTCAAAATAAAATTGGCCATTTTGAAAGCGAAGGGTTGACAATATCCATCAGTAATCTTTTCCTAAAGCAAGATAAAATTGGTATTTGCTGTAAATGTGAGACCCAAACGATCCCCCAAATACATCCAATTGACTGAAAATCTAAGGTTTCACCAATGGACCAATAAGAAGTGTTTAAAAAAAAATAAAAATCTTTCCATCATAGAATAATAAGCACAAGCACTTTCTACACTACTCTTAGCAACCCTTTTGAGCCTGGACATTTATTACAAGTGTTATGCAAAAACCTGGTGTGGAAGTTCTCATTCTCTGTGAGTAGTTAAGATGCCATGGATTTTTAAGCACAAATCCTTGATGGTATTGCAAAAGCTATAAACCCCAAAGTACCCTAGAGTGGTTTATATTTCATATGGAAAGAAGGGTGTGAGAGAAGGAGAAAGTTATTTTCCCACCATAGTAAGTGAGACGTCCTCTTGCAATGTTTTTTCCTCTTGAATTTTCAGTAATACATTCATATAGTCCTGCATCCTCCTGCTGGAAATTAGGTATTTCAATCATGCCATTGGATTTCCTCAGCTTTATTTTACTTGGAAATGGCAGACCATCAGTTCTTCTCCAGTTAATCTGAGGCACGGGGCTAAAAAGAAAATAATGGGATTTTAAACAGCTTTAGTTAAAGTACTCGATTGTCAAAATTAGAAACTTAAACTAATATACAATAAAACTCAGAAATAACTAAAAGTTTGTGTTACAAGTGGTATTCATACTGTGTTTGACAGAGTCAGACACTATGGCAACTGCATGTACCATTCTGTTTCATACATTATAATCTGTGGTACCAAATTTTTCATGAATATCTGTATGAATATCCAATGATTGTAAAATTTCTTGTAAATCAGCACAAGCCTCCCCTGAAGATGGGTGAGATTTACAAGTGACTTCCATGGAAGGAGGATCAAGGCAAGTCTTTTGAAATTCCCACCCTACAACAGCCATTCATTCTCCGATTTTAAAATTTTCACTCACCTAGCTGGGGAATCAAAGCAATAGCATGCGATTAAGTTATCAATCTGGCACTTAAAACTATGAACATCTGACAAAGCTGTCTGCAAATAAACTGCAGAGTGGTAAGTAAATACGTTTACAGAAACATAAATGCATTCTCAGATCATTTGTGAAAGAGAAAAGATATCAATTGTGTGTGAAATATCATTCAGAAGAGGAATGCATTTTAATCTTTATTTCAGCTGTAAAGGAAGAACAATATTATGAAAGCATCAAGTACACTTAACAGTAAAATTCAGACAAAATTCTCACAGACTTCAACAACATTTCCTTCTACACAGAGAAAGCAGAGCTACATCAAAGGATATATGCAAAACTGCACTGATGTCATTCAAGATAATTTGAAATGAAATGTAAATTCCTGTGTTGCCAACATATACATTTTAATTCTAAACAAAATAAAAAATTACACCAAGACTCTATGCCCTGTTATTCCAAGGCAGTGACTGTGATGATCCAAACAGGGTCTTTAGAAAACACAGTCAAAACAAGTGCCAGAACTCCACATCTCTCATGCAGAGAACCCTAATGTGCTTTAACTTTCAGTACAGGTGAAGTCAAAACTTACTTTCCTAGTGCAAAGCATTCTAGCTTCACAGTTGAACCTTTAGCTGCAGGAAGTGTCTCAGGAAACTGAACTTCTATTTTGGGTTCATATTCTCCCATCACACCTATATAAGAGAATTGGAAAAGGTAATTTTTAATTTTTAAAGCCTTTCTTCTCTCTTTAGCATTACATCACATTAAATTCAAAACCAAGTTTATTTCTCTCGCGCTCCATTTATAAAGAGAAGCACAAGGGATCTGCCAGTGAAATCACTGTCAGACTTGGGAGAGGAAGAGGAGCATGCAACACAAAATAGTTTATCTTCTTACAAAGTAATCAGTACTCTGAGAAGGCATGAAAGGTTACACTGTAAGAGACAAAAACGTTCACTGGTGACTAGATGTGTTAGTTATTCCCAGCATGGAAGGAAAGCCATACCATCCGTGCGCAGTACTAGAGGAGTTGGCGATCCAAGAACTTGGCTGTTGGTCACAGTGCTGGTTACAACGCAGGTGTAATTTCCTACATCCGACGGCTCAACTTTGGCTATGTAGAGGTGACCGGTCTCTTGAGACACAAATCGTCGACTGTCCTCTTGTACAAATGATGGATATTCATTGAAGATCCAAGCAAATGACAGTTCTAGTTGGTAATAAAAAAGAAATAAAGACATTTGGTAGGGTTTTTCACTTTTTTTTTCTTTCAGTTTATTTTATTACTGTATTTTACAATATTGTATTAAATACAATACTGTATTATGTAACAAACAGGACCAGAGAGACAATGACTGAGAAAAATAAATTTTAAAAAGTACCAGAAACTAGCAAAACCAAAAAAAGGCAAAACAAACTATTTGTTCACCAAATCCGTATCTCTTCCAGCAGAAGAAAAAGGCGAAAGGAATTCAAAGTGTTTTATGCAAGGATAATTTTTTTTACCTACTTAATTATTTTTTTAAGACTTAATATGCACAGAAATAGGAGCAGACAGCAAAAAATGAGACTAAACTTTGCTAAAATTGAAACGTTATTCATTCAGTAGCTACTTAACAACTCAGCTAGATACTGAGCAGACAGAAACAGCACAGGAGTACGCAAGTGAAAGGAATGTCAAAAGAAGCATAGATTCCCAGCAGGGCTCACCACACAGCACAAAAATTTTTTTCATACAAAAATCCATAAAAATTCCATTTAAAAAAAAAAATCTCTGTACGATATGGCAAAGGAGCCCTCGCTACCATTCATTATACTCATTTGAGAGGAAAACCACACATCAAAAGATAAACTAAGAGATTTGGCAAAAACTGCATTAGAATTTGTTTTTTTTCTGAACACTACTCGGAGCTCTGTGTGTCCAATTTTAATTGGCAAAAGCCCCTTCCTGTGCGAGGTCCTCTGCTTTTCTCATTCATATCCTACAGAATCAAAAGAAATTAATTTTTAATGGTTTTCCAGGCAAGAACCAATTTTTCACCCAAGTGCCACTCAGCTGAAAGTTTATGAAAAGATTACAGCTTCTGCAAGTGCTAATTAGAGACGATTGTAGCTTGATTGACCTGCCTTCAATGTTAAAATATCTTGTAGCATTTGCACTGCCCCTACAAAATGGAGATCATCTCTTTTTACACAGGTTTAATTTGAAAGCGCATAAATTTGGATGCAGTCATGAAACAGAAAGTAGGCATTTTCACAACCCTCACAGTTGAGTATGAATATGCACCCAGGAAAGTGCTAAGCCAACAGGACAATTTAACACAAGGTAAGATCGTGCAGATAAAAAAACATTCAACAAATGAAATTATTAAAATATTTATGGACTGGCTAACGCAAAAAGGGCATCAAATGAAATGGCTTATCATAATTGCATTTAACTTTCTTCTATCAATATTTAAACTCCTGCCATTAACATAATTTTGCAGGAGCAGTATGTACGAACAATTAACAGTCTCAGTTTAATTTTTGTCATATTTGGAAACACTTATTTTTGAAAACAGCCATCTACCCTTCTGGACTTGCAGTCTGTCTCCCCAGGTGAAACAACGGCTTTCACTAAAAGTTCCTTCCTACATAACATGAGAGGTGTAACTAATTCATGATAAGAAAGGCCAACAAGGATTTGCCAAGAAAGCATAGTTCGTACAGTGGGAAGTAAAACCCTACGAACTAGCTTGACTTCAGGAAGACTTTTGAGATGTGTCACAAGAGTCTCATACACAAGCCAAAGAATACTCATACAGTCAACAAAAAATATTCTGTACAGCTATTTTTCCATCTTACAACACAAATACAGAGATGTAGGTGTCAATGGCTTGCTGTTGAATTGAGAGTGGTCGTTGAGTAAGCACCGCACAGCAGGAAGGTGGCATGTGTGCACCATTCTGGCTCTAGTCTGGCACTATTCAATATGTATCAGCCACTTCAAATAGAAAAAATAGAATAAAAAACAATTTTAAAAGAGGGAAAAAAGAAAGAGTACACCTGAAGAGTTTGAAGGGGACTATGACCTCTTTGATAGCAAAGATTCCATGGTCTTGCTAAATGGGAAAGACCAGAAAATAAAGCATGATCCCATTTCTACAGAGCAGCTGGATGAAGAGAGTGATCACAAGGCTGAGGGAGAGGCTGTAGACCAAATTAGGTATCAATTCAGGAACTGTAAGAAAAACAAAATTTACATTTTCAGCTCTACATCAAACTCAGACATCCACGAGACATAAAAGTGTGGGAAGCCAGGCTTTATTGGTTCTGGTATTTATTGAGCTGCTTGTTTTCTTTAGCTCAAAATATTATTTAGTTC
>NW_009626098.1:0-28402 GCF_000690535.1 Cariama cristata | reverse complement strand
AAAAAAAAAAAAAAAAACCACATTATTCAAAACATTCAAAGGGGACAGACAGATCTGGACTCATAGCACGAAAATAAGCAGCTTGATTTCGTTCCTATTATATTGGGTTAAGCCAAGAGTAAACTCATTGAAATCACTCATTATGATTATGAAAGCCACACAAAGCGTATTCCAGCTTAATTGGATCTTTCAACAGCCTATGAATAAGCACTCTGGGAAACCTAATTTCCCATTCAACATATATTTTCCATCGACTCTCTTAAAAAAGGAGTAGGGTGTTTCTCTACCAGTACCCCACAGCCAATACCTCATTTTATATTTATTGTACTTTACAAAATTGTATTCTTATTTTTTAAAAAAATCATATTAAACAACTTGTTCTGTGATTTATTATGTTTACACCATTTGCCTGTTGGTGATCCTAGGGCACCTCAAGGGACATAAGCTCACTCACACTCTGTCAATTACAAGTTTTCAGTTGATTTTCTGTTATAAATGGAAGTAATATGTCTCTCCTGGGTTTCCTCAGAGATCTAAGACTTTGCTTTCCAATGCATTTTTTTTCCTTATTTGGTGACCATACATGGATAAAGTATTGGAAATTACAGTTATTACTCAATTTTTATTTGTTTACTACATCTTGGTTGGCTTCTTCTCTTTATTTTGCATTATTTGATTATTATTTACTGCGCAGTCTACAAGCTGCGACACACTCAGCATGCTCATACTGCTCTAGGTGCTTTGTGCACCTAAGCGTGCAATTAAAAATTGCTCCTAAAATTGCCTGTTATTTTTAAACTTAAATTTTTACAAAATTCAACAATTAAATCAGCACGGCCTTTGAGGTCTACCATGGTCATTTGCTGCCATGTATGAGCCTTAAAAAACATATCTTCACTTCCTATGTAAGAAAAAAAATTAATATTGTTAAAGGAACATAAAGGGGTAAGCCCCACACATTTAGTAGTTTTTAACCGGGTTCAAAGTTAGGCTTTAAGCACATGCTTTTGAAAAGATTGCTTTTAATTATATTACACATTTCCTCTAAGAAAGGCTGCAACACATCAGTGGGACATCACTGAATGGAACCAGGGCAATTTTATTTCTTGTAAACATTATTTAAGAGACAACAGTAGTTGTGGAAATCCAAAACTATAAATTAATTCAAGAAGTCAGCAAAGCAAAAGTTTGGGGAGGTGGGAAAGGCATATAGACCTATGACCGAAAGGAGAAGGACAACTCAAAGTTTATTTTATCCACTAAACGCACAGATTCTGAAGGTTATCTCTTGCTATTTTTGTTCTGGACCACCACTCCTATACACCTGCTTAGTATGTATCCACTAGCCCCATTAATTCACACCTAAATGAGATTTCTAAAATAGCCAAAAGTAAATGATGTGCACAATATTGTCCTGAAATAGATTTAAACTTATGTTCAAAATGGATGGGATTTCAATTAGTGAAGTGGATGTTTCCATAAATAATTCTGAAAAGAAATGAAAATACTTGAGTGCTTCAAGCTGACTGAACAATAGTTAGAGGTTTTATGTTCTATTTTTTAAAGAAAAGAATTTTCATGTCAACCATTGATACACAAATCTGTATTATTTAATACAGTTCTCTGATTCAGATTCTACAGTATTTTGTAACAGAGATGTAATGGGAAGCTGAAATATCCTGGTATGTTCTGCCTTCAACTGGCACTGTGCCTAACCCACAGGATGGTATATGGCTTTTAAAAAACATGTTTGCAAGAAAGTAATCAGACAAAATTTAGCAATGACAGAAACTGCAATTAAAGACATGGAAATTTGTAACAACCAGTTATTTTGAATTATCTACCTTGGAGTTAAAAGTAATGGAAAAGTAACACTGATTTTGAGAGGATAATGACAGATTCTATAATTAAGGAAGAAACCAATTAGTTCATCATCTGGCCCAGTTTCAGCTCAAACTGTGATGAAATGACAGAAAAATGGAGAAAAGCCTCTCGCTTTGTGGATGAGCATCACTCAGGAAGGAGCAAGCTCTCACAGCACAGACACGAAGCAATCGAGTATGGTTTTGTGGGACGGTCACACACAGAAATGTCAACTTGCCAACACTGCTGAGGACAGCCCTGTACCTCTGTCTGCACAGGAACCCCTAGGAAAGTGCAAACAAATTATTTAAAAGCAGGACATTAATCTGCATGAGGTGAAAGTGCATTAATCTCCCAGAGAACACTCAACCTAGATGTAAACTGCCCTTAGTTCACTGCAGCCTAATCCTTAGAGGATTACACTGCTATGGGTTTAGGTCACTGTACTTCTGGATGCAAGTGTCCCCAGGGGGTATAATGCATTTTATCTTACATACACTACTCTCAAACTTCTCATTAACTACTTTTCTGGGGCAAACTCTAGCTACTTTATTCTCCTTATTTCACTGCCTCGGGTAGTGCATCCTTCCTTTGGCAAGCCAGCACAACCAGCTGCAAGGCTATTCTTGGTGACTGGACTTTAGCCAAAAAAAAAAAAAAAAAAAAAAAGGTAATACTTTATCTCTGCCAGAAAATAAATAACATCTTTCTCATTTTTTTTGGCAAACATTGAAGGCTGTTTTACAAACATCAATCTTATGCACTGCAGGTATAAGACAAAGTGTTTATGTACTCCAATACAGGATCCCCTAACACATTCGTAAACCAGATATTATAATGTCTTTAGGTGCCACTGTCAAAAATGGTATCGTTTTGACAATGAAAAAACTCTTTAGAATTTTATTGGAAGGAAGTTGTACATCATTTCAGGGTTTTAGGGTATATTCTTGAGCACGTTAAATGCCCAGAAAATGAAAAACTGTCCTAAGCGGCCTCATCTGGGAAAAAACAAAACAAAACAAAACTCGGATTGTGTATTTCCAAGGGGCATCCTGAATTCTGTGCGTGCAAGTAGTTATACCACTAATACAGCAAAAGTCCTTACCTGTTTACAAAAGCTGCGGTCACGCTTCAGAGTACAGTCTAGCTATAAACTGTACATTGGTAGTTTATTTTTTGATCATGTTTTCCATATAAAAATAATGACAATTACAAAACAAACCTCTATAATAGGGTTTGAATTGTGCCACCAGGAGTAAGATGAGTCAATGAGTGTCTGGTTAAAATACTTGTACATTTTCCCAACTCGAGGAAAAAAGTTTGGAGATTTATAAATGCTTCTGAAATTCCTCCCAAACTCTTTAGAATAACTCTCTCCTTTTGGCTGAAGATATTTTTGTTTATACAAAATGTAAATTGCATGATGGGAATCTGAGTCCAGCTACAAAAAGCAATGAACGTATCCTGAGAAACTCATTTTATTCCAGAGTATAATGGAAACACCCTGGTTTGAAACTAATGTATACCATTAATCTTTTTGGCATAAAAGGTGAATTATTTTGTAGATAAAATATAAAAGATCAATTTTCAGCATGCTGTGCAGGTAATTAGGCATGCAACTTCTGTGTATGGAATAACCCAAAACAATGAGAGCAGTGAGAGAGACCTATGTAATATCTTGCAATTTCAATCTACACATTTAATGAGAATATTGAAATGTGTTAGCTGAAATCGCAAGTTTCCTACTTCAGGCTAATACCTAATTTTCATTTTTAAATGGAATATGGTAAGAGTCCACTCATTTCCTGATTTTGAAATGAGCTAGTGTGAGGTAAAAAAAGATGCAATTCCGTAAACATTGTTGCAGCATGAATTGTATTTTTCTCTACTGTCTCCCCTACCTACACCACAACCACAAACCGGCCGAGCAGTAAGCACACAAACTAGCTGGTGACCTCTGCATGGCCGCTGCAGGTGACAAAGCTCCAGTGATGTAAACTAGCCCACTAAAGGTCTGTCTTTCTCCATGCTCAACAATTTGTAGAGTTTTTCTAAGTCTTTTGAAGCAGCGTCAAAAGCAAAGCACACCATTGTGATTAAAACATAAACATTCCTAAGCTCAACCTTAGGAAACACAGATGTTCAAGCAGGCAGTGTTATTTCTTTATTAGTACCACAGAAAAACTCACGGTAAATACATTTCCAAACAGCATATCCACTGGAGAAGCAGTTCGGCAATATGGCCTTGCCTGCTGGCTGTCTTTTTTCCCCCCCTCCCCCTCTCCTGTCATATGTGAGCTTTGACCATTAGCTAGTGTTAACTTTCAAACTGAACGTGACCTTGTAATATAACAGTGCTCCTTAACTGGCAGGTTAAATGTTCCTTGGTGTTCCGAAGGAAATCCAGATGCTAATGGGAGAGGCTAACAAACCGCTTTTCTATATTTGGGTTCCAGTGCTGAATAAAAAGCCAATTTCGCTTCCCTTGCAGCTGTGCGGGATGGTGATGGATTAGTTTCTCTTTATCACATTTCTGAACTAATTGTTTCAGACTAGCTGTGTCATTCAAAGTGCACTGGCTCTCATCAAATTGTTCGTACTCTGGAAGTATGCAGAAAAGTAAGAAACTGCTTTAGGAAACAATATTTAAATACATATCCATTAGCCATATCCATTTCAAATGACAAATTGTTCTTTTAATCACCTCCTTAGAACTTTACATTTAATTGCTCAGAGCATTTCGAACAACTCTGTTGCGCTTTTTCAATAGTTGAAAGTATTTTAAATTGCTTCCTGACTACAATAATTTTGAGGATAAAAAGATGATAGTTTAGTTTATTGCTCAACTAAAACACATCAGATTTCTTCTGAATGTTAAATATTAGGGAGATAAACTAAGGGAAATGAATGGAAATACCCAAGAGTAAATTTTCAAAGGAATGTACTAATGTTTATAGGTGAAAGGAGTAATTAGTGACAAATTTCATTTGGTAGTCTCACACTCATTTAGGAGAAGGTACTTGGTATAAACTCCTGTGAAAAACAAAAATTACTTTCAGTAGTAAGAGTGTATGCTAAGAGTGTATTGCTAAGGGTGTAATGATCAGCTATGACTGCGTGCTGGGATAGCAGCCATCTCCCTCCTGCCTCTTCCTAATCAACTATCCTGTTTCCCAAAAAAACCTCAAATATTTTAGTAGAGAAGATAATAAAGAGCTGGAGGAGAAAAACCCCATGGTAACAATCTAGGGATAAAAATAATCTTGGTAGAGGGCCAAACCCAGTTATTTTCTCCTCTTTTTCCCAAGGAATAGCTAAGATACCTGGGACTAGCTAAGTGAAAAGGCTTGACCTGAACTTTTTTTCTTGTAATTTGGTTCTTCCTATCTACCTCTCCCTCTTTCTTTCCATCCCCTGTTTTTCCAATAAATCCCCAACCACCAAGAGGCATCGTTTCCCATTAAAAGACTTTTATCCCATACTGCTGCCTCTTTCAGTTTATCCAGGTTCAAGAAAGAGGGCTAATGAGAGCAGGTATCAGCAATAAAGTGCACATCCGAGCTCTTCCGGAGTGCCTACGTACATTTTGCTGATGAAACTTATGTGGTATTATTCCCATAAAGTCTGCTCTACGCTTTGCACTCTCCCACAACAGCCTACATTACATATGCTACTACTATACATACTCGAATCTTCGTGAATCTTTAGTGGAAACCAAATGTACTGCAGCCAGCAGGAGCTGATCCAATCTTTTGCAAAACTCCTCTTTGGGTTATAGGTGAAATTGTATCCCTCACTGCACAGACTACAGGTTCTGATATGCTCTCTCACCCCACTAATGAAAAGAATAATCTAGCTTTAAAATACTGAGATTCAAAAATGTTGTTTTGTTTTCTGATCTGTATACTTAGGAATCCCACTTTAAAAAAATACACATGTACATATGAATGATCTTTTCTTAAAAAAAATGATAAAAAGCTGCAGTATTCCAATAATAATATTGCAATGGGTACTCAAGATGTACTGCAAAATCTACCAGAGCTAATATTGCTGATCACAGGTGTTTCCAGGCTTTATGCTCTACTGACTACCTGGCTATGATGCTATTCTTCACAATCTAGATACATCTCTCAAACTAAGACGTACAAAAGGGATAGAAGACCAAATATCCAAGAAATAAAATTGAAATATTAACATATTAATATATGTTCAGTGTCATTGATGTGCATAACGAAATGTAGAGTTAACATACGTTTAGAGTTAAAGAGTTCTGGAGGAGTCTGGAGTTATACTGTTCTTGTCCAGTTTGCCCTTTCCCAAACTGGAGTCATGCATCTTTTGCTAAAAGTTTCCTAGGTTAGCTATATACTTCCACAGTAGCTTAAAAACAGGTACGGTAAAGTAGCTGCAGATGTTGCAAAAATGTATAAATAAGGATATACTACTTTTAATCTGGTTTACTTCAACCTGGAAGACAGGTTTATCAAAAGAAAAAAGTGCTTTAGAAAGATTGCATTTGATAAAGTGCAGAACGGAGTGTCTCTGTAGCATTGGTTTGTTACTGGTGGTGAAAATAATGCTCTGACAGATAGAAATCATTGTAAAATCCACCTGTGAACATGTATTATTGTCCCTCATATGGAGAAATATAAGTGTCTCTTGGGTACCGTTTGATTTCAAACTGTCAGCTGATATTTGTGCAGATGATGATGATGACACCAGCAGGACTATTGCAAAATATATTTTTAAATAAAAATACCGTTTCTTCTTGGCAGATTGAGAACAGCTCGAGAACACTATGGAACCATTTTCAAGGCCATTGCTTTTACAATATTCAATGTACTATTCTCCTTAGAATGCATTTTGTGCCTACTGCAAGTATGATTTATTGCTCATGCCCAGATGAGTGTCATCTACAATCTGCAACAAAAGCAAAAAGTAAAGGTGCAAAAGCAGGCTGCTTTCCACCTCCTGAAAACACTGATGGACAGTAGAAAAGAAACCATATTCTGGAGTTCTATCAGTTTGATTTTGCTTTGGTTTAAGGGTATGAAATGTTTCCAAAGCCAAATAAGTAAAATTAATTCAATTTATAGATGCCTGAAAAATAGCATGTTGATATTCAAGAGTTGCGGAAAAGAAATAATTAAAGCTTCAAAATATTTCTCGCGTATGAGATACTTTCCATACCATGTTATTCATGAAGCAGTCTTGTTGGAACTTGCAGGTCTCTAAATGGCAATACAAGAGACATGAGCAAAAATTTGCAAGTCTAAATATTAATTTGCAACATACATGACATTATTCACTGAATGATTTGTCCTATCAAACAGTGAGCAACAAATTGGGATCTATTCTTCCATGATTTAATATAATTTCGTATCAGCATGTCACAATTTTAAAATAATACGCTATAAGCTAAATTGATCCCTATCCTTCAACTACAGTCTCAGTTATCGATTAAGTCTACATTTATCAGGGCATGATAGTAAGAGGGAGGACATATTCTTGTTGCTTTATATATGTAGAAATATCCTTGCCATATGGCATGAAATAGGAACACATATCACACAAGGCTAATCATGAATATAAACCAAGTAGCTGTTCCTTGGAATTTTCACGTAACAGTCTGTCAGCTCCACAATGTTTGTGCCATTTACTGAAGTTCTCACGGATTATGGTCATATTCCACACAGTTGGAAAGGTAAAAAGGAGTATATCCACCAACATAAAACTAATGCCTTGTTTTTCCAGGCAAGCCTGAATTTTTTGAAACATCTGAATAACCATCAAGCAAATCTTCACTTCTACCATTAAAAAGAAAAAAATAATCTTTTTCTCTGTGTATAAAGCAGCCCTGAAACCTCCACAGACAACATAAAAGGACTATGCCTCATTGCTTCCTCCTCTCCCAAAGAGCAGAATATACCTCATAAATCCAAAATCAATGTCAGATTAGTAACACTGACTGTACTAAACAAATATAAATCACAATATCTAGCAAATAGAAATAATAGCTGAAGACAAGCTACATGATAATCATGATACACATATAGTAGTAACAGTAGGTAAAACCCTAAAGGAACTTGTGGATTTGCTTTACTCAGGGCTTTGTCACTCCTTAGATACCGATTTTGGAACAAAATCAATAGTAGAGAAAAATCATTTTTAGATCTCCATATGTCTAGCCTTTTCCATTCTTGGCAGAATGGAAAAAAATTAGCATTGCATGAACGTTTTTTAACCAGCTGCATGTTAAATGTGTCCAATATTAAGTTTTATATGTCAAGATGTTATATCGACAGTCCTTTAAAACCAAAAGAGAAAACAGTAACACGGTAAAAAGTCAAAATATCTGTAGAGAGTTCAGTAGAATTTAATGGTTATAACAATTGAAAAAGATAGCAGGAGATCTATATAAATCAATTTTAGATGTCATTTTATCTTTGACTATGTGGGTGAGACAATTTACTGATTTGTGGAAAAAACAGGGTATTTAACAGGTTCCCTGTAACAGAATTAAAATCATATAACGAAGTATGGTCATGCAGAACAATGACAGATGACTGTCTTGATTATCCAAAAATCACTGCCCAATTATAATACAACTTACATTATCTAACATAAAAAACAGCTGAATTAGTAAAATATTTGGGGGGACGCCTTCACACACAAAGCCAGTCATTTCTTTAATCTCCCAATCAGTAAATCTCAAGCAAGACCGCTAAAAAAGGAATGACAAAAAGAGAAAATGCTCTAACTCTGAAGAAAATATTGGAGTGGTTTGTGATACAGCTCGTGTTTAATGATAGAAATATAAAACTGATCTGTGCACCCTCAACTGGAAATACTGAGCACCATCTTCCTCCTCTCATACACCAACAGCCATCACAGAAACAAAGCTAAAATACAAGCTCAGCGTATGAGCTGATGTGCAAGAAGTTAAATGGGAGTTTCATTGTTGGTTTAAATCGTAGACGTCCATACCCTTGATGGAACTGGAACTGCAGACTTCAAAAGGACAAAAGTATCATTAACTGCATAAATAATTTGCTCCCCACTGAAAAGGGATATTCATATTACTTCTGTAAATATCTGTGGCCAAGATAAGCAAAATAAAAAATAATGCCAAATTGTAGAAGGGAAGCAATTTCCTTCTTCCATACTATGAACTGGTATTTCTTTTGGGATGAACACTGGTTTCTATTGTAACTGGAATGCTGTATATGGAGGAATAATCACAATTTAATCAAGTGTCTTCTTGAAGACTCCTTACAGGGAACGTAAGAAATAGGTGCAATTAAGCTAGCAAGAGCTTAGAAATTGCACGACATGAGAAAACATGAAACAACAGTATTTCAGGGGTTAAAGGGGAAGAGAAAATAAGATATTTGAGAAGGTTTTTAGAATTAGTATTGCCTGAAATTATTTGATAGTTCAGTGCTACAAATACAGAATCAAAGGAGGAAAAAAAAAAAGTTAGATGATCCATCTGGAAAGGGTTGAACAGTCCTCAAAGCCCTCAGGCCAGGTCAGCTGCTCCTAAACCATCCCTGCTATTCCTAACAAACTACTTTGGCTTAAGGGATGGATATTTTATTTAAGGTTTACCGACCTGCATCCTACCATGCCAGATCTAGAGGCACTGTATGCTTGATGTCACCATGCTATAGGTTTTAGTGAAGAAAGAAGAGGAAAGATTTTTTCCACCTTGCTCTCTGTCTCCCAAAAACTTTCATGGTTAATCTTCCAACTCTTGGACAAATCCAAGGATTTTAAATAATTCTGGTATCAATTCTCAATTCCATTTGATAATTCAGGGAGCCCTCATCTCTCTCTTGTTTGCATGAATAACACAATTAGTGTGGGGGGTGTCAATCATATCCCATCTGCTGACTGCAAACGAAATTCTCACCTCTTCCATGTGTTGATTTGAACCACCATTCTTAGCAATATGAGCATGTTTTGTATCACCTCCTGTTTAACACCTCAAACTTTAACATTGCAAGAGTCAGGCAGAGTTGTAAGTCAGATTGGCAATCGCCTCTGGGTGTATATCCATGCAAAGGATGAGAGTGCAAGAATGGCTGGGGTAGTTCAGACTTTGGACTGCATGTAGAAGCAAAATTTAATCACTCTAATTCTTATAGATAGCTGGGAGAATGACCCACTTTCTCAGCAGTTGAAAAGACAAAGCTGTTGTAAGGCTATAAAGATGATTTAAAAGTATGTATCAGTTTAGAGAGAGAAAAATTCTGCAAGCTCAGACAGTTGTAAAATTGCCACTTTATAGCTGTGTCTGCTTGGACTCTGCCAAATTTAAGAGGCCACAATACCTGTGTTATTGTATTCAATATGCAGCTTATCTTACCCTGTCTTTGCAATCGAATCTAATGTTTAACATCACAGCCCTTCAATAACGAGACTCCATATCAATTAAAACCAAACAAAACCAGTTACTTTCAAATATTACTTGAGGCTCAATAGCAATTAGTCAATGACTGAAGACACAGAATGGATGATAAAACATACTTGCAACTTTTGGTCCACCGAGAATCCATATATCCAGTTTTCTTGCCTCTCCCTGAGACAGCAGTGTTTTAAATTATGCCAGCATCATTACATTACACTATCAAACGTCTTGACTGCAAGAAAACAGGCAGGTACTAGCGTAATTAAAGACAACAATCTACTCTTTGCAATTGTCTAGTCATAGAGAAAACTAGATTCATCGAGGCTCGGCAATTACAAAATTAGGCAGAATTTAACTCCAGAAGATGTTCCGTTAATTACTGGAAATACCATAAAAATCAGACATGTTAAGTGCACAGAAATTACTAGGAACTAGAAAGGCATTTCAAGATAAAAGTAAATCCTCTTAAGTACGTCTCTCCCCCTCTTTTGGTTTTGCCATCTTTCTCTCTGTATTTACTTCAGAAACCAGACTTCATTCTTACTCTCTCTGAAAGATCTCTCTTCTGCATTTCCAGGGAGATATTCCACTTTACAGCCAACCAGCTCCAGCTGAAGCACGAAGCCTGGAAGGGTCCTTACCTCCTGCCCGGGGGGGTGGTCCGCAGAGCAGCACGACTCCCTGCCCCTCTCGAACTGACACTGCGCTTCTCATTTTCGTCCTGGAGTTTTCAAGATCTGTTTTTGAAAGAAAGGTGAGTTGGACATTAGGAAATGGAAAAGACTAAATATACAGCAGTTTCAAGTTCTCAAATCCTGATATCGTACCTCTTGGTATGCAACTAAATGCAGCAATTTCAGTGGATCAGTTGCAAAAGAATTGGCTGTTCAACATGAGGGAAGATGACAGAATTAGGACTGAACTAATTTACAAGAACATAATTAAACAGATCCTATGGCTAATTTTGTTCTTATGCTAGGCTTATGCTACCCTAATTTTGATACCCAAAAAGGAGTCATAAGCATAACTTAAAAATAGGTCCTTAAGCCACTGTTTCTTCCGAAATGAAGGCTCAGATGAAAATAGCAAGAAGATCCTACTGAGCTCCTCTAACCAACCGTAAAATTATACTAATAACACAGTGATTCAGAAAAAAGATATGCATCTTTTCAAACAGAAAAGAAACCCCTTGACCATCTCCCTGCAGCAGAATCCCTTGTAACATCGCTAAGCTCTGGCGAAGGCAAGAACTTGGCCCCTCAGTGTATTGACCCACAGCTCTGCTCTGTCTGGCTCCAGGTCTTCTGTAATAATTTTAGGCTGTGTAAGAGGGGAAACAACTGCTACCAAGTACACATAAATGCAAGTATTTTATCATAAATCTATATTAACTTTCCCTCTAACTGGTAACTCAAGATCCAAGAAAGTATGGCCTCATTATATCCTTGAGCTAAGCTAGATATAACATTCAGTACAAACTAAGATTGAGGTACTACACTAAGAAAGATTTTTCCATGAATAAACTGTATTTTCCAAACTAAAACCAAACAGAAGACAATCAAAAAAACCCAAAACCCAAACCCATGTGTGTTTCTAATCTTGTAAAGGATACTAATACACATAGTCTTTAAAATAAGGCTGTCTTTAAAACCAAGCCTAATAGTAGTGAGTTGACCAACAGTAGCTATTTCCCAAAATATAACGTCTTTCTTTTAATATTGAAAAGCAGCAGCTGTTACAGCCAAAACACTGAACAAGAGTGATTAGAATTTCAGTGCTTCATTTAAAAAAAAACCCAAACAAACCCAAAAACCAAAAACCACCCCCCCAAAAAAAAAAACAAAACAACAAAAAGCCCAACCCATTTAATGCCACAATAAGATATTGTTGTATTATTCTTTGTTAGTGCACATAAAGCCCATAGGAGGGTTTTTTAAAAGGGCTGTTTCCAGCTTTCCAACTGAATTGCTGCGCAGGTACATCTCAGTGCCTACATCTTCATGCACAGAACAGGTTTGTATCCTTCCGCTGCAGACACTGTGGGGGTCACATACAACCACAGCCAAACTGATTTCACTGGGAGATCAAAATAGCATGCCCTGCAATTCGTTTCGGGCCTTTTAAGCACCTTTCTCTTCCCTCCGTAACAGTATAGATCCTTCAGCTGCTGCCCCCCAATACAATTCCCCTGAGTCATGAAAGGAAGACCCAAGAGCTGGCAGCACCCCAGATGACACGCACTATTCTATATTAGTATGAAAACAGCTACGCAATTTGAATTTTAAAATTTACCAGACAAAAGTCTATTTTATATATGAAATTAATTTAGACCAAATTTTGCCCGCTTACGTCACAACCACTGCAAGTCACAAACCTTACGTAATACACAATTTCTGCAAATAAAATGAAATGGTTTATCACCGCTTTCATTTATTGCAAATACAGACTTTCAGAAACTTGGCTGTCTTTGTGCTGTCAGACACACCGTATGAGCAGGATGGGGTTGGGCTGGGAGCACCTCGGGAAGAGCCGTGACCTGCGGGACATGCCAAGGCATTCCGAAAGGCACACCCAGCGGGGACGCACCGCAGCTCTGCAGTTTGATCTCTTGCAATGTTGTACCGCAAAAATTTTTAATCATTGATTGCAGATGAAGACTGCTGTCACACGGGAATAGTTTTTTGTGAAACAAGAAGCAATGCAGAATCCATCAGAAAATGAAGAATATGAGCCATGCTACAATAAAAGAATAATTTTTCACTAATTAGCAGGAAGCTCTCCATCCTACCTTCTAGAGTGGTTTAAGTACCAGACTAATCACACAGCTGCAGAAATGTCATCGCTTAATTCATTTATATACTTGCATGTTCTCTTTACACATTGTCTGGCACCACTTTGAAAATAATTAAAAATCATCGTGCAAAATAGTAATAGAGTTCTCTATTAGCATTATACAATGAAGTCCAAACTTCTGACCTTGGAAAATACTCGCTGCTTATATATGACATTTGGGGTTGATTTTTAGGTGTCTCTGTAGCATACTCAGAGTATTAAAGGTCAAAGCCAGTCATGTTGAGTAGAACAGTGGAAGAGATAGTTTCTTTTTATTTGTGGTTGGTTTGGGTTTTTTTTTTTTTGGTTGTGGGTCTTTTTTTTTTTTTTAAATAAAGCTAGTATCCTAACTGCAATAATACTAGGGAGTAGTGCTGTATCTTCTAACAAAACTTGCTATTACATGAAATCACTGGGAAGGAACATTAAGTTCTCAGAAAACTGACAGGCTAAATAAATATTGTAAAAGGTGGGCAAATAATGGAAAAAGAATGTTTACTTTTACAGATCGATTTGTGTCTCTGAAATCTGAGGCTCTTACCAAGCTGAAATGTCTTAACAGATAAAATATAACTGGAAACAAAGAATGAAGATAAGAGCAGGATAGAAGATGGTTTTGAGAAGTGATGAGTCAGAACAGGACTCGCTTTTCAGCGTCCCATGGGATGACAATATCCCATTGTTCTGTTTGAAAGAGAAGGGCAGAAACATAAAGCATTTCTGCATTTTATCTATTGATCTATGGATTGTCTTATTCATCATCAGATTTTTAAAACTTTATCTACTTTCTCAAACTAGTCACCAAAATGAAGTGTTTTAATTAGTTTCTCTTGCCTACATCTTTTTACTTCTTACTTGCATTTATTATGATTTATGATGACCCACTTATCTTCTTTCATCTGAAATGCTACCATTCCCGTAGGAAATGAACAACTTTCTTACCTTACAGGGCAACACCTCTAATCAAAATGCTGAAAATATTTTGGGAAAAATGTTACAAAAACCTGACTACACAAGGAAAAAAAAATCCAACTTAAAACCAATCTAGAACTGTGTAATTTGTCAGTTAAATGTTTTTACTGCCTTTTTATAGTTTGCCATATAGAAGACAGTTTAAAATGAGCAATTATTACTTTTCTGACTCCTGAAACTGCATCTTCTTCTCCCTTCTCCTGCTAACACATATATTTGTCTCAGTGCTTTAGTATCAAATACATAAAGTTACATCAACCGAAATACACATGCCATTGCAATAAAATGGAGCAAGAAAATGTAATTCAGCTTCATTGAAAAGTCTTTTATTCTGCCTAAAAAGGAGAACATTGAAATGTGTTTTTGCACATACAAACAGCAAGGATATGAAAACTGCCTATTGCATTGAGTTTTCTCCTCCCATTTAATAAGGCTAAGTATTAAGCACATTGCTAAGAAAGATTTCAAAACACGGTGTAACAGTGAAATGAGCATCATACCCTGTAATAACTGTTTGATGCATTTGGAACAGAGGCATTTAAAAGTTTGTGATACCCATCACAGTTCAAAGACATGGATTTTTGAATTTGAGGGGAAGAGAATATGCTAACTGAAGCATCTGTATAAGGTAAAACAGACCTTGTTCTCACCTGATGTCAACGCATGAGAAAGAATAAAACAAAATGATCTTCATCTGCAGAATGCATGCTTCTTGACTGCATTCACTGCAAGGACCTTCTAAAATTCTGGTTTCTGTAATCTTGCTTAATCAAGGAAGGCAAGCAAATGGATCATGCAAGATCAGATAAAATATTAAGTCTATGCTTTGAAAAGACATAGAACACCATGTTACAAAAAAATCAATCATCATCAAAAACCATCATCAAATTTTTGATGACAAAGCTGCTCCAGACACACGACTCCTAGCTTGTGGCAGCACTGAGTTGTACCATGTTTTGCCAAGAAACCTGTGTAACGTTTTACCCCTACTCACACATATCTGTACGTAGGATCTTCATAAGATTAGTAGAGGCTGTTAGAAATTATACCAACTTCTAGGTTTGTGGGGTTTTTTTGTTGTTGTTGCTTTTTTGTTGTTGCTGTTTTTTGTTTTGTTGGGGTTTTTTTGGGTTTGGTTTTTTTTTTGTTTTTTTTTTTTTTTTTGGCAAGTAATGCACAGGACCCATTCACTCCCTGGAGAAGAGCAGGATTAAGTGGGTTTCCAAGTCCAGTGACACACAAGCATTCTATTACACTTACATCAATTGATATTTATTGCGAACACACATTTATTAGCAATTCTACCATCCTCTGTAGAGCATGAACGCTTGTTCTGCAAACACAATTGTCCCTTAAGAGCCACAAAAATACTTATTCCATTACTTCATTAGACTCATTATTATTCAAAGCAGCAGAACTTATTAAATATACTTTATGTATAATTCTGTACTGGTAGGATGTTCAAGTACCTAAATGAGTCAGACAACCAAGTCTTAACTGTTTTCTTCAACAGGTAATTCTGAAGTGGGGACTTTGTTCGATATCAGCACATAATGAACTACTAATTCACAACCCGCTTGCCCTGGTAAAAGTCACATTATTAAAAAGAAATGAAATACCAGTCTCTCAGCTCTTAAGAAAAAATAACAGCCTAAGCATGTTGTAATAGCAATGTTGGTAATGACAACTTCTGGAGAAAACAGAGTAAGACAAATTTGTTTCTCTAAAAAAACCAAACCTCTTGACTACCACCTCAATCGCGTACGTGCATAAGCAAAACTTCTTCCCCACCACTCTATACCCCAAAATTGGCTATACCAAGGCATTTCCATGACCAAGCATTTCATACATCTTTAGATAGATACTAGAAATGGAGTGTATACCTGGCATAATTTTGTTTCTTACAAATATTTGTATCCATTCAACAGAATAGTTAGGGTACATGGCCTGTTAACCCCAACACGGGTACATGGCCTGCAGACATACAGCACTTGGAAGAACCACAACAGAGCTGCACATGGAGCACGCAAGACTTTCTGCCGCCTTCCCTGGGCTTTGGATCAAGCCTGGGAGAATCACGCTGGGGTGTGAGGGAGGGATGAGACCAAAAATTATCTCCATAATCATCAATTATTGCTGGAGGTAGAGAGAGGAGAAAAATATTAATGGTGAAAAAGTGAACATTACTCAAAGCACGCAAAGAATTGGGGTGATTTTTCACTCAACAAAAGATTCACTGGCTACATGGGAAACATCTCCAGAGTTTCATTTTTGTCCAGCTGGTGTTACGGGGAAATCATATAATTTCACAGCAACCTCTACAGTATCTCTTAATGCTGTGACACACTGCTGAATTTTCATTTTATAGTACAACATTTATCTGTATGAAGGTACCAGGACAGCAGGTTACACACACAGACACGCTATTGAGTATTTTTAAAACCCCATTTCAGTTAGAGGAGCGGCTCTGGCTCTGTGAGCATGTGTCTGCAGCCATTTCATGCCCTAAAGGTTCCAGGACAGGGCAAGTAGAAACGATCTCCCACCCACCCTCAAGGCACTTTTTCAAAGCACTACTTAGACAACTTTGAGTTTTTAGTTTGAAATACTGCTCCTGTCTCTGCTCACATTACATTAGTCTTATTCAGCAAAGCCCATCTGAGTCCGGTTCTCGCATTCACAGAAATAGTGCTAATAAAACGCAGCAAACTTCTACGTAGAGGGAGTAGGTAAGGGAAGAGACCCTGCAGGTCATTTCTTTCCATTGCATGAAAAGCAGAACATCTAACAAGCAAGTTGTGTAGGGATTAACAGGCTGCTGAAGCCAGCTGCAGTCAAGAGCACCAACCAACAGCACCAAAAACTTACTTACAAAACTTTTAAATGCTTCACCTCCCCTTAAACCACTTGGGGTGCAGTAAAAAAAGGAAACAGGAAAGAATGAAATACTCCTACACCAATTAATCAAGAATAACTTAAAAGTCATACAACAAAGTGTGTTCTATAAACACCGACAGGAAAAGCTAAAAAGAAATTGGCAGGGATGTATCAGAGTGTGGTCAACATGAGAGGCCAGCGTGGAAAGAGGTAGAAGAGTCTGCAGTAGTGAGGGAGAAAAGAGGGGCAGAGAGAGATGAGATGCTTTTGTGGGCTGCATGGAACTCAAGGAAAAGGCCAGAGACAGCAGAGAAAAAAGCAGTAGAGGAACATTAATAGCATAAAAGTTGAATCAACATCTGATGAGCAGGGAATCATTTTTTTAAACATGCTTTGCACCAGCAAAAATGCACTGAAAGAACTGGAAGAAAATAGCATTACAAAGGAAATTTGTATTTTGAAAGAAAATGCATTCTCCAATAGGTATTTCCAAAAATACGCTTTCTATCAATTCACATTATCTGGGAATTACCACTCAACTCAAGGCAAACACAGCACTGAATAAAGCAATTCAAGCAATTTGAGAAAAATCTCAGGAGGGAAGGATGTTTGCTCAAGGAAATTATCCTATAGTCAAGTTCAGATGCAACACAGATTTTACACCCTCCCCAATGCTTTCCTAAACCAAACCCTAAGAATATCCTGACAGTCTACAAAGCACTCCCATCTCTAGCCGCTTGTGACCACAAAGCAAGTCTAGTGTTGAAGAACACCAAGCTATTCATATTTTAACAGTTAAACAGATGGCTAAATGCTTTGCCAGATCGAGGTCTAATTACCTGAAGCTTTGTTTATTTATTTAATAAGTGACAGTGTTTCCAAGAAGACTTTCCTCAATAAATAAGTGAAAATCATCCTACAACAGTTCATTTTTGAAGCACTGGGAACATGCTGATGACAACGGGATTTTTTTTTTTTTCCTGCCGCTGACTTCACTCCTTCATCTTTCCAAAGACAGCCACCTTCCTTAAAGAACTGGACATATTATCTGAAATATATTCCAGAATATAGCTGGGTTGTCATCAGAAAGTATTGCCAGGATACGGGTAACCAAAACCTGTCATTCTCCCCATCTCGCTTGATATGGAGCACTTGGCAAAAAGCCCCACTGCTTTGATTAGGGCCATGTGGACTATAACAGATGCAACAATGACAAATAACAGATATAGCAGATGAGTAAGTGTCCTATGAACAGATGTCTTACCACAGCTGCTGCTTCACACATAAAAATACACTGACTTGTTAGTATAAAACCCCAATATTCAGAGACCTTCAAAATATTTATAGTTCTCATCTCAAAATACATGTCCTACCCGGGTTAAGCAAAATAATATGAAATGCACAAGTTTATGCAGAGCTGCAAACATAATAAGGAACGCCCTTAACTCCAACACAGCTGATTAAAAACCACAGCTCGTGGAGGAACCCATACCATCCTTATGGAGCTGCTCCAGCTCTCCAGAGTAAGTCTCCAGCTTTCCAGCCTGGGGACCCCCTCTTTGCAGATCAGGCTCTCCAAAGCTCTGCAACCCTGAGATTGCATTTCTTGCCGCGATTAAAACTCTGAAGTAGCTTTATCTGTCTATGTCTGTCCCTCTACCACCAGCTTTGCAGCCAGCAGGCATGCGAAATGAAACAAGCCACCTCCACATCCACGAGCAACAATACTAGAGTAATTTGCCTAGAAGAGAGCAAGCCCTGCCAAAAATCACCTGTGCCATTTTCTTTTCCAGAATCAGCCAGGTTTTCTCTCTAACTCCAGCTGCTGTTCGGTATTTTTAACTTGATGTGTTGGGGATACTGAAGAGCTAATGCCATAGAATTATTATTTTTTTTTATTATTTTACTAATTCTCCAGTATACCATTTCTCAACCTAAAACCTGATGGGTTTGTCAGGTACATTACACCTCAACTCTTTCTTTTAATAAAATGAGTACAAGGGAGAAAATGACTATTTCTACACAAGTAATTTCACTAACCTACTTGAAGTAAGCCAGAGAGGGGATAGAGTGCAAGGACAGAAATAATACTGTATCAAGAATAGTATTTACAGTGGAATTCAGAGGAAATTAAAACTTTTGATTTTATTATCAGTTACTGGTAGATGAAAAATGCAGAGGCAGAAATAAAAGTAATACATTTCATGGTAGCACATTTGCCTGGTTCACGTAGAGGAAGAACAGTTATTTTACTGTATTAACTATTCACATCACAATTTTAAGAAAGAGATAAGTGAGTTTTCACATTTGACAAATAAAATGACTCAGACTTAGTATCCTGAATATAGCATATGGTACTGACATTAATTGCTTCTGTGATGTTCAAATCTAACATTTCTGAGACAGGGATATAATCCACTCTTCCTTGGATGCTCCACTACAACCACAGCAGTATCTAGCTGAGTACAAAGACGTTGCCACAGCATAAAACAGATTCTGGAAAACTGCTGCAAACGTTTATGACTATAAATCTCTTGGGTTACTAGCTAGGATTAGACTACATTAACAGGCTCAGGAGAACAGGATAGATAAGAAAAATGATCTATTTCTATCCAGGCACTGTACAGCAACACTAAACTTGTAGCTTAATGGATGTTTAGGAGTACATCAAAGCAAACCAGAATGTATTTTGTTCATCTCCTTTACAGTAGCCAAAAGTGGCTAAAGTAGATGGTCTGTAGTTACCCTCCTTACAGACATCAGGGAACAGGGACGCAATGAAATGCATTTCTTGCCATGATGTTGCTTGCGGTTGACAAGCAAAACTGGTATCTTCTGTTGCAGATGAGGCAGAAAAAAATAAAAGAAAAAACACATCATTGTGATGCTAACAGTGGAGATGTTTAAAACAATAAAAATGTGCCAGCTTCACATAAAAATGCAAAAATAAAAAATATAACTTTATCTCTAGGGGACAGGACATTGTGCAGCCCAAGGGGCAGAATCATTCCTTGAATACTGACGATGAAAGCTAAATGACGGAAATTTCCATGATGCCATATCTCCAACCTGTGCACAAGCATGAGTTCTTAAAAAAAAATTATTTAATCAAAAGCTAAAAAACACTCCATAATCTAATTCAGTATTCTTGTGCAAGCATATTACTCTGTAGTCTCTCATAAAGTTAAAGGAACACGCTGAGGTTGCAAACTCAATTATTCCAGCATTTTCTAACTCCAAAATTAAGATTGCCTAAAAACACAAATATTGGCCAATTAAAAAAAAAAAACCTCGGCCCAGCAGTAAGATTTCAGCACCAACGGCTTGAATGGGAATGTGTGTTGGTCCCTGTTGGCTGGGGAACAAATTGCAGCTGGGAAAGGCATGGAGGGACATTTGCCTTGCCATCAGGAGAGATGCCACCAGGAAGGTTTTGAACACTGGTCCCATGAAGCAGTCACCCAGACTGAAACCCCCAGACCCAGAGAGCTCCAGTCCCAACACCATGGTTTCTCATGGGGTGTGGGATGCCTTTACCTTGAGATGGAGTTCGTACATGTTTCTGCCATCCCTCACACCACCTCCATCCCGTCCCCTCTCCCGAAGAGCTTCCCTTCAGTCCTTGCTTCCACACCAGTTCCAGCCTCCTCAACTCTTACCAACACTCAGGCTCAGCACATTCCTCAACTTTTCTTAAAATCCCTTTATCCCTAGTCTCATAAAACTCATTCTGTCAATCCCACTGCCTCTAATTAAGATCATTATATTAATTACAATCAATTAAATTCCTCTAGCTCTTCCCTTTCTTTTTCATCCAGATGGATTTCATATCTTCTGCTGCTAGGATCTGAATGCAAGAATGACCGTCTCACCTCAGTAGCAACGCCAGACTCTATTAGGCAAGCGTTAGAGAGAAATAGCAACAAACAGCAAGAAAGGGGAGCGATCAAGAGTTTGGACAGACCCCCATGGTAAGACTTCACGTGCAAGGGAAGACCTAGAAAGGGATTTTCTTGCCTATATCTAAGGTACGGGGGAAGGAGATGCTGCAGTGAAGCTGGGAAGCTTCCGGGAGCAGAATTTGATGGAGGTGTTTCCTAAACAGCAAAGACTAAAAGTCAAATCAGCCAAAACAACTTAAAGGCCATCCCAAGGCCAACTGGGCTCATTTTGGAGCTGCTCAGTATGGGGAGTTGATGATTCATAGCAGAGTTTCCTGCTACTAGAGCAGCCAGTTTCTTGTCTGGAAACCTCTCCTTTCCTCAAGTGCTGCTGAGTATATTTAATTAGTTTTCGAGAGTCTGAACATTCAGTGGAAGGTGTCAAATTATTTTGCGCCTACAGTGAGCTGCAGCAGGCATCAAGTGCGTGGCAGCTCTTGCTGAGCACTGACTTCGTGCTCCTGGTAGGACATTTAGGGAAGCTTGATGAGTAGCTGCAACTTGCAGTTGCTCCAATATGCACAGCAAGACTCACTGCAGCAGTTCTACTTACCTACACTGAAATATGTTTTCACCGTAAGCAACTTTCTTACACTTGTACTTCCCATCAACAGTCTCACAGCAGTCAAAGAACTAATTTAGAGCAGGGTGAAGGCATACTGGAGGGGTAGATACCACCGTGACCTGCAAGGCTGGCGCCAGCTTTGCATCAGCTCTCAGCAGCACGCTGCCCACTTGCCTGCCTATCGCATTATCACAGGAGTTTCTACTGCTATTGTTTTTCAGGTAGGACAAACCCAAAGGCTCGAGTCAGATAAACTCAAGTTAGAATTAAAACTCCAGACAGTTCAGAAGAAGCAGCAAGTTACTGCATACTGGATAATGTGGCCAGCAGGTCGAGGGAGGTAATTCTGTCCCTCTACTCCACTCTGGTGAGAGCCCACCTGGAGTATTGCATCCAGTTCTGGAGCCCTCAACACAGGAAAGCCATGGACCTGTTGGAGAAGGTCCAGAGGAGGGCAACGCAAATGATCCGAGGGCTGGAGCACCTCTCCTATGAAGACAGGCTGAGAGAGTCGGGGTTGTTCAGCCTGGAGAAGAGGAGGCTTCGAGGTGACCTCATTGTGGCCTTCCAACACCTGAAGGGGGCCTATAGGAGAGATGGGGACAGACTTTTTAGCAGGGTCTGCTGTGACAGAACAAGGGGTAATGGTTTTAAACTAAAAGAGGGTAGATTTAGACTTGACATAAGGAAAAAGTTTTTTACAATGAGGGTGGTGAAGCACTGGAACAGGTTGCCCAGAGAGGTGGCGGAAGCCCCATCCCTGGAGGCATTCAAGGTCAGGCTGGATGGGGCTCTGAGCAGCCTTATCTAGTTGGAGATGTCCCTGCTCACCACAGGGGGGTTGGACTAGATGACCTCTGAAGGTCCCTTCCAGCCCAAATGATTCTATGATTCTATGATAAGGGTTACTGAGTAAAATTGTATTGTGATACCCAGGAGATCAAAACAGATCATCTAACAGTTCCTTTTGATCTTTCATCTTAGAAAGACATGAATAACCTATGGCATAGCTTATTTTCTCAAATCTAAAGTGCTGTAAACACTACCTTCTATCCTACCAAATATACTGCTCCTACCAGCTACACAAACACGTGATAATGTTCCTGACCAGAACTATAGGCAAAGCCTACCCACTGCAATTAAGCCAAAATTTCATTTGCTCTGTCACATATCTACTTTGCCCTTCATAACCTCCATATAATCAGAATGGCCTTTTCAGTACATGTGCCAGAGCTTCAGTCTGGTTACAAAACCTCTCTTCCAATATTAATCATTGCTCTGATCCAGATATAATAGACATTTAAAAAACAAGCAGTATAATCCCCATGCAGATAACAAATCCTATGTTTTGGTCTATAAAAGCAGCAACAATTATCGTTACACAATTAATCAGAGGGGTAAATAGAGGATAAAACTGTATTTGGACTTGCTTAGAATGAATTGTATCTGATACTGCATTGTCTGGAGGAAGACCAAGAGACTCTTAAAAGCATAATTTGGAATAAGTTAAATTCCTTACACAAGGCAATGATTTGTGATAAGAACTGCCTCTAACTTGATCTACTTGGACACCTTACATAGTGACAAATCAATGTAATTGACGGTGTGCGGCAGACAAGTACCATGTCTGAGGTACCAGGCTGAGTCCTGCTTTCAGCTGGAGAGTGTTGCAATGCAGAACAGCCCTTTTCCAGCCCCTAGACCGACATCATCTTCTCACAGACACTGGGATGCAAGAAATTGATTTTACCGTTGCCATCCAGTCAATAAATACTGGAGCCTGGAAGTATGTTTAGGTCCCATAGTTTAGACACAAAGTTCAGAACGGGAATCTCTAGACAATTTTTTCAGTAAAGAAGGATTTATTATGAGGCAAAAAGGTTTCTAAAAGAAACAAGATAGTAATTCCACTGAATCCCCATCAGAAAAGCTAGGAGAAAGAAAAATACAGGATGGATAAGACAGAACTGGCTTAAAGAGAGGCTATAGTTACTTTTAAATGGAAGCAAACAAGAGCTATACACAAAGATAAATAAGAGTAGCATATGTTATTAAGAGCTGAAGTTATGAAAGACTAAGGAGAAAAATGCTAGATTTTGTTAACCAAAGAAGCTGAACATTAAAAAAAAGTATGTTTAGAAATGAATATGAAATAAAACCAGAAAAAGATATGTATTAACAAATCAGAGGTTCAAAAATAGCTGAATACAAAGGACTGAACAAATCGATAAGAAAATGCAAAACATAACTGTTAATAACAGATTTATTAACAAACAAAAGCATCATATCATATACTTATTTGGTACTTGGGGAACCAGTGAAGAACCCTAATTTGGTACTTGGGGAACCGGTGAAGAAGCCTACTGGTAAATCATGACCAAGAGTTCAGAGAGCAGATTTGACAGCGTAGAACCAGTCTCTAAACCAAGAAACCCAATAAACAATCAAATGAGTCAGCGACTTAACTTCATTACTGGGTAAAATAGCAGTACATACCGTAGAAGCAATCAATATAAAAGCACTAGGAAAATACAAATCATTAGCCTTTACAATGACAATAAGTTCATAAACTGCACTCAGTGACATGACAGTTGCTGTCTTACACACCGGGGTTTTGAATAGACGTCCCTAGACACCAGTTTCAGCCCAACATCCACAAGCTCTCATTCTTTCCATCAGCTCTGCAAGATCACAAGGCTACCCACACTGTCTGCAAAGTCCTAATACAATGCAAACAATATGAAATTGGGAGGGGGAGGTGTTTGTTTTTTGAAACGGTACCACTTGTAAATGATGAACGTCTACAGACAAAACACTGATTAAACTTAAGTTATTCCCATACATCATTAATATTTAAACATGGTTTAGCTTGGTTTTGGGTAGACATTTTGACTTGCTCATTTCCATGGTAAGTGGTATTAGACCAAAAATCTGTATAATCTAGTAGAAAGTTAAAAAATGCTAAGGAAACAAACAAAGGCATTTGAAATCCAAGCAGTAAACAGGGCTTCCACCTAACTGGTGAGTTCATTTTCCCAGTTTGCTCTGTCCCCCAAGAGCTAGTGCAAACATTATCCAGAGAACTTTCTTCTTTGCTGTTCTTGCAGCAAGAGAGCTAAAAAAGAAAATGCAGGGATCATTTGAGCACATTAACCTCCTTGGAAGAGAAGGGAATGAGACAAGATCTTTAGAGAATTGGATTCCGTCTGCCTCCACAGTAATGGCATTACCCTTGAATGAAAGCAAAATTATGCGGAAGAGTTGTTAGTTTACTGAAGGGTCAAAGAGATGACAGCTGTGGCAGGCAGTGGTAAACCTTTAATATGCCATGATGTACCAATCTGCACATCCTTCAGTGGATGAATAGATGTGGCTGAACAGGGATTACACCTAAGCAAGCAACTGCACAGATTAATAAAGTCAGCATCAGGCCATTCAACAACAGAAGCTGCGGGAGTGGAGGAAAACTACTGCCTAGAAATACCTATCTGTTGTTCTACTACTCCATTTATAAAAAAGATACAATCCCAGTGTTACTGAAGAGGGTTTAATAGATTGAGACATGTACATAAGGATAAAACCCTCAAAACACAGTGGGACCTTAAATCTTTTTGTTGGTATCTAAGCAGAATCATTAAGTGACAGATGCTGTATGTGCAGATTGATCTCCAGCCTAAGCCAAATTTCTCCGCACAGGGTGATGTAATCCTCAAAGGTATAACATTAACTACAGTTTAATAAAAAGCCATGGGCTGAAAAAATACAGTTTCATAAAAAAAAAGAAAGATCATCTCTCACCACACAGGGCTGAGAGAGGCAATAACAGGAAAATAAAAACCAGGTACTGCATCTCTTCTTAAGTAGTGAGAATTTCCTTGGTTATTAAATGAGGCTCCCCACAATTCACAGCCTGGGCTCTCTGTCACTGCTCACTATCATATTCTACTAGAAACACTTCCATACATTACCGATACAAGAGTAAAGCCAGAAGCAATGCAGTCCAACAGGAGTAGTTCTGCAACTTATCGCCTTGGTATTAAAGGTACCTACTTTGCTTAGCAAGTAGCTATACCAACAATAAACATCAGGAAGCAAAGTAGGCAGGTTGGCAATAAATTGGAGCCCTGAAAAAGTACATTTAAAGTAAGTACATACACGGAGAAGACATTTAAACACTTATTGTCACTCTCTCCTAAATCTGACATTTATTGTGTTGTAGCCGTGGGTTACAGTTAAAATTTACTATATATTTATATATTCACTGAGTGTTATGTGTCATTTAGTACATCACAAGACAACTGTGCTTGTTAGATGCCTTTTAGCAACACCATTTTTTCTATTTCAGAACTTGTTGCTGTAGAACGCATTCAGAATTATTATTTTAAGGACTTACTTCAGTTTGAGGTTTCAAATCCAATAGTTATATTAGCCATGAAGGGTGAAGTATGACACAGACAACATAGATGTGTTTGTGTTGACTGAAACATTTTTTATGTTTGATTTTGTAAGCTGTAAAACTAGAGTTGAAAGATCAAAGCATTAAATTCCTACTGAACATTCCTAACAATTTCAATGGGCTTTAGATCAGGTCCTTAATGTGGTATTAATGTAATGAAGCTGTTTTTAAGTATTATATTAATAATATCTGCAGTATGCTAAATGGGCTAACAAGACCCCATTAGGGTAACTCTGACAAACAAAACAAGGGCTGAAATTCTTTCCCCAGCAATGACTTGCTTTGCTTTTTCAGTGAATATAAGCTCTGTTTTCCCAAGTAAGCCATATTCCAGAGATTTAAGAACAGTCCTGAAGTGCAAAAATCTTAAGGAAAGTCACTACTTTAAAAAACCAAACAACAAAACCCAAACACACACAAAAACCAAAACCCGCAAAAATTAAAACAAAAACATTTTTTGTTTAGAGCTTTACCAGGCAGGAGGGCCCTGCAGGAAATGCTAAAATTGTTAGTTAGTTATAATAATTTTTACACCTACAGAAGTGAAGCTAGCACTTCAAAAGGCTCCTGTTAAAGACTTCAGAATTTAGGCATAAAATTTAAATATCTAAAAATATAATGGATCATATTGGTTTAATCTTTATGTATATTCTGCGACTGAAAGAAAATTTTTAGGTTTTAAAAGCCTTAAAACACCCACAAACACCCCTCCAAACCAAAAAACCTTTCCCCCCAAACACCACCACCAAAACCATAAAAAAAAAATTTACATTCTAAGAACTAGACACTACATGTGCTAAATAATTTCAGCAAACAAATTATTGCCCTCCAAAGAATATCTAAGTTAACAAAGTTATGTTTAAGTCAAAAATAATTATTGCCAAAATGTAGATAGTTATTAGAGAAATGAACAAGATGGATCAGGAGGATGAAACATTAATGGGCTAATAAACAGTCCATTCCTCACCCACTGACAATACCCATGCTTTGAATGCATGCAGAAAGTTTGGTAGCAAAGCTGCTCTCAGCAGGACCCTGGTAGCAACTAATAAATGGTGGTAGACAACCAAAAGCAGGTGAAGAACAAGGTGCAGGCAAAACTGCAGTTCCAGAAGATCCTTATTTCTTAGTGTCAGTACTAAGACTGCCACAACCGGGTTGCATCTCTGGTTCACAGCAAGCTGCGGCCATCAGGACTGAGGTAGCAGAGGGTTAAAGTATCTCCATCACAGGTATGGAAGAAAGACTTTGATTCAGACCAATTTACACAACTATCTTCCATTGCCCTTCTGTTCAGACACTTATTATATTAAGTAAGTCCAATCACATGCAATATTTAATATGAGAAAAAGAGGCACAGAGACAAGGCAACAGCTGCTTTTTTCAACCTCATTTAATGTCTTAAACTGGCAAGCAGACGCAACTAACACAGCATGTGAACCGTTTTGTACAAACTAGTTTTATGCTCTGACCTGGGGCCTCATCCCTGTGATACAGAGGATTCAGAGACCCTCCCCAGGTCAGGATACTCCCAGCTGTGGAGCTGTGGGCCTCCGGTCACGGACCGACAGGCAGAAGGGCTGGACAACACAGCACCCAACACAGCACCTAGCTAAACCTCTGCTTGCACCCAACTTTCTGTCAAGAGATTCCAACTTCAATGAGGAACAAAAATCACAGCAAGTTAAGATTTAATCTGCACTGAAAGTGGCACTTTTCTGAAGTTGTATAAGACATAATGTTGCAGGTCATTAAGTCTGTATTTTTGGCTAGGCATATTGGTTGGCCTTCAACTTTTGGAAGAGTTTTGCCCAGACAACCTACCAAAACAGCATCAAAGTTTGTCTTCGTGAAAATAGTACACTGAAAAATATGTAACAAACAGCTTTGGGTAAAAAAAAAAAAAAAGAGATATGTGTTTAAATACATATCTCTCTATAACTATCTATCTCTATATCTATCTCCAAAATAGTCTTTCCCTTATTTCCTATGCCAGAAAGTCTCTGCTCTCTCCTCACCACACTCTCCTCCTTCACAAGCTATTCACGTGCAAGCTTTGAAAGACAGTAAGAGACAAGCAGATTTACATTCAAAAAGAAAAAAAAGATAAGGTTGCTATGGGAATAAGACAACAAAAACTGTTACTTAATCCAACATAAAAAGGATGAGACTGGAAAGAACTCGAATGGAATTGAAACTGTCACCCCAACCGATAAGGTTATGATCTGCAACAACTGCTTTTTCTCCCTTATTTACTCTATGTTTTTATGTAATTTCATTTTCTCTTCAGATACTATTTACAGAATACAACAACTCACGTTAAGATCAAAAAAAACCAACTTAAAAAAAAGAATTAGAAGTAATATTTTCCAATATGTTACTCACTACTGTCACTGACTTGTAAACTCTTGTAAAAGCTGAAATATGCCCACTCTGCATCAGTGCTATGGATGTAGATCCAGAATTTGAGATGAATCTTTAGA
>NW_009626097.1:12023-52851 GCF_000690535.1 Cariama cristata | reverse complement strand
GGTTACCTGCAGGGATGCCGCGGAGATGAACTCTGTCTGATTCTGGCAGAGTCAGTGGAAAAACAAACAAACAAACAAACGGACAGACTGGGGATTTGGCCGAGAAGCAAATATGGCACGAGCATTTCTCTGCAGGGCTGGGGTGCTGGGGAGAGAGTGCCATCTCCCAGAGCACAATTAAAAATGTGGAAAAATGGGGCAAGTGCTGTTTCACTAATACAAATACTTCAATAATCAGTTTTAAAATGTTGCAATAAAATATGCAGTCTGTTTTCTGGAGGAAAAAACCCCTCTATGCATTTCTTGAATATATATTTTGTTATAACGTGGGTAGCTTTTACTGCTTTACTTTTTCTTCCAAAAATCATTCCATTAGCTAAGACTATCTTTGTTAAAAGTAAATGAACTGTCTCTAGGAATTACCCAGCTGTGGACTGCAGCCCAGCTCTGCTAACAGTGATCTACATGGAAAGGGTTTTCCGCTGGAGAAGCCGCAGTGCTCGGTCCATCTGCTTTACCGTGGCTGAACTGATCCCTGAGCTCTTAGAGAAGGCAAGACCTGTATTACCAGCACGCCAACCAGCCAGCCAAGGGCGACTTAAAGATATCTCTCCTGGTCAGGCCTTGCTGTGTGAAGATGATCAGCTTCCATTTTATGGCATGCAGTCGTGATTTGAAAACATTAGGAGACGACAACACGCTACTTCTTTGGGTGTTTTTTTGCCAAGTTCACTACTTTGATAAAACTTGGAGTTTATTTCTAACACGATGCCTTCAGCTTCCAAGCAGTGGATCTAGCTACATGTCTGCTAGACCTTTCCTCTCTTTTGATTTTACTACACTGTAAGGTGATTTGCATTTTGATCTATCTTCTTCCTGATAAACTAAATAGGTTGCATCCTTTACACCTCCCACACTCCCTAAGGTTTTTCCAAACTTTTCAAATCTTTTCCAGAGTTGGAACCACTCTCCTGTTTCTGAAGAAGCCTTGTGAAAGGGATACCCAGACAGTACCAAACACTGCGGTGTCTCTCTCACTAACGGTTCATACAGAGCTAAGATCACCTGCCTATTTCTGATCACAATTTTACACTTCTGTATCTAAGCTTCTCATCAGTCTTTTTTGGAAACTCCTGTTCCGTCACTTATTCCCGCTGACCTATAAAAGCTTTCCCAAACCACTGCTTTCCATGTTCTGGTCACCCCCACAGCACAGCGAACCAAGGGAGGCCTGAGGCACAGGGCACCCACCATTTAGAAGGACCAGCGTTGCTGTTGCAGACCAGTTGGAAAGGTTAATTCATAAACATCAATGACTGCTCAGTCAGGTAGAAATGATTGGTTTGAAAATACATGAAGTTTATTTTCCTGGCCTCTCTGCAAAGGCAGGAATTTGAAAAGGAGTATTGGTTAAATAAATCATCTACAGGATTGCTGCTGACCTTTACAAACACAGAAGCTAGAGGAGGGCCATGGGGCACTCAGCGGGAGCCCAGGCAGGAAGAGGATGCCACAAGGCTGCTTACCAGAGGTACCAGTGAAAGCTGAATGGGCAAGCTGACCTGTAACACCCAGAGATGCTCTAGGGTTCACAAGGCAAGGAGATCTGGGCAGAAGGACCTAACAGGCCCAAAGATGCTCCAATAAAGGAATGAGGGTAAGTTTTGTTATTTTTGTTGGTTTTAACCCCTCATGTTGTTCAAATAAAGAATAGTTTGTCCTATTATCTAACTCAAATTCAATATGGACGCACGTTGTACCTTGAAGAGTTCAGAGGTGAATTCACATCGTGTGTTTGAAGCAACTCGACTGTTTCATTGTCTGCTCTTCTAAATGCCAAGACTTGGAATTCAGGTCTAATGTTGAATTTGGCTCTGAGGTAGCTCTTGCACACACTCTCACTCTCTTCTCTCCACTACACAAACAGAAAAAAGTAATTCCTGATTGCAGTATGAATCCCTCAGATGGATGCGTGACAATGCAAACATTGATTTTGCTACTAAAGAATACGTAGCCAGCATACAGGAAAAATACAACTCATAGAATCATAGAATGGTTTGGTTGGAAGGGACCTTAAAGATCACCCAGTTCCAACCCCCCTTCTACCAGACGGGGGTGCTCAAAGCCCCATCCAGCCTGGCCTTGGACACTTCCAGGGATGGGGCATCCACAGCTTCTCCAGGCAACCTGTTCCACTCTTTCATGGTGAAGAATTTGTTCCTAATACCTAATCTAAATCGTCCCTCTTCCAGTTTAAAGCCATTGCCCCTTGTCCTGTAACTACATGCCCTTGCAAAAAGTCCCTCCCCAGCTTTCTTGTAGGACCCCTTTAGGTACTGGAAGGCCGCTCTAAGGTCTCCCTGGAGCCTTCTCTTCTCCAGGCTGAACAACCCCAACTCTCTCAGCCTGTCTTCACAGAAGAGGTGCTCCAGCCCTCAGATCATCTTTGTGGCCTCCTCTGGACTCACTCCAACAGGTCCATGTCCTTCTTGTGTTGGGGGCCCCAGAGCTGCAGGGGGGTCTCACCAGAGCAGAGTAGAGTGGGAGAATCCCTTCCCTCGACCTGCTGGTCACGCTGCTTTGGATGCAGTCCAGGATATGGTTGGCTCCTCAGGGCTGCTCTCAATCCATTCTCCACCCACCCTGTGTTTTTGCTTGGGATTGCCTCAATGCAGGTGCAGGACCTTGCACTTGGCCTTGTTGAACTTGTTGAGGTTCACACAGGCCCACCTCTCAAGCCTGAAAGGTCCCTCTGGATGATATCCCTTCCCACCTGTGTGTTGACCACACCACACAGGTTGGTATCATTGGCAAACTTGCTGAGGGTGCACTCAATCCCACTGTCCATGTCTCCAACAAAGATGTTAAAAAGCGCTGGTCCCAATCCCAACCCCTGAGGAACATCACCCATCACCAGTCTCCACCTGGACATCAAGCTGTTGACCACAACTTTTTGAGTGCAACCAGCCAGCCAATTCCTTATCCACTGAGTGGTCCATCCATCAAATCCATGTCTCCAATTTAGAGACAAGGATGTTGTGCAGGACAGCGCCAAATGTTTTGCACAAGTCTGGGTAGAGGATGTCAGTTGCTCTTCACTAATCCACCAACGCTGTAACCCTGTCATAGAAGGCCACCAAATTTGTCAGGCATGACTTGCCCTTAGTGAAGCCATGTTGGCTGTCACCAGTCACCTCCTTATTTTCCATGTGCCTTAGCATAGTTTCCAGGAGGATCTGCTCCATGATCTTGCCAGGCACAGAGGTGAGACCGACTGGCCTATAGTTCCCTGGGTCTTCCTTTTTTCCCTTTTTAAAAATGGGGGTTATGTTTCCCCTTTTCCAGTGAGCGGGAACTTCTCCAAACTGCCACGACTACTTAAATATGATGGATAGTGGCTTAGCCACTTCATCCAGCAGTTCCCTCAGGACCCGCAGATGCATCCCAGCAGGTCCCATGGACTTGGGCGCCTTCGGGTTCCTTAGATGTTCTCTAACTTGATCTTCTGCTACAGTGGGTGGTTCTTCATTCTCCCAGTCTCTGCCTTTGCCTTCTGTGACTTGGACAATCCCTTTCCCTGAGAACCGAGTGTGTCTAAATAGTTTAATCTTTACATACCTGCACTTACTTAAAGTTATTAAACTATTACCAACCACTGGGAAAAGGAGTTGTCATGAAAAGTGTCTGTGGTCCACTAGAATATTTTTTTAAATCCTTTTTTCCTCCCACCTCTTTTTGGCACTGTTGAAAATGCTAACAGATGTACCTATCAGGAGTCCCCTGAACCAGCGTGACTCCAGTCGAGGCCAGCAGTTTACTGCTGTGGTCTGACGTGTGAGCTCTTTCTGAAGGCAAAATCTGAGGTCTCTTCATGTGGGAAGGATCCTGACTGTACAGGGGGGAATAGGACATGAAGCTCACTAGTAATTCTTAGACACTTAGTAAACTAGTCCCTGTCCGTAACTCTTGCTGTACATTTAGCATGAATCGTTAAGAGTCAAACATTACTCTATAGACTACCCTCATCATCCGTAAAGCAGAGCAGCGCTATGAAGGACATAGTACAATGGGAGGTGAAGACTTCCGCTTCTATCACCAGTTTCATTTGGTCCTTTATGAGCTGTTACCTGTTATGAAATAAACTGGTGGCTTCATCCAGGGTGCTAGTAAAATATGGCTCCATCTCAGAAAAACAACTTTGCACCTTGTATTTCACACAAGAGGTCATCAAGTAGGCCAAGGAATGATTTCAGAGGAAGCCCATCTTCTCGATTTGTGGGGAATTCATCCAGAAACAGCTCAAGGAAGCTTCAGCTGTGAAAATGAAGTTCATGCTGCCATATTCTAGATTGGAAATTTCCTTTGGAAAATTTTGGAGAGAGGAAATCATGTTTTGGGCTGATCCTTGTCATGACCTATCAACAGGAAATTAAAATATCTGCGCTTGAAAAAGAGCGTTATTGCATACTGCTGTTACAGGCTGAGACTGTACTTCTTCCCATTCCTTTCTGAAAAAGAGGTAGTGAGGGAATACCAATAACATCTCTTGCTGCTTCAAAGGGCGTTCAAATCACATATAAAGTCTATCAATAATATTAGATAAAAGTTCAAAGCAGTCTTGGGAAGTGTAAGTGAGAGGAACTATGGCTTTCCAGCAGTCTGAAATCTAATGTCGGCGTTAAGGCCTTTATCAACAGGCTTCAAGTACTGATGGGGTCTTCAGGAGCACTAACTTCAGTATCGTTTCACAGAAAGACGTTTATAGAAAAAGAATCAATATATTAATTTCCCCTAAGGACAAAATCTATCCAGGGAACAAAGCACAGATTTTATGAGTTGCTGTGGTTATTTAGTTAAGGAAAAGAAGTGACTGGAGACTGTGAAACTGGAGGTTGTTATCTGGCATGGACGCGGTATTGGGAAAGCTTGGGTTGCCCTTTTCAGAGGCACGGGTCACCCAGAGCTCCCAGCTGGAGCTGTGGGTGCTCGTCGCCTTGAAAATTCAATCCACCTCTTGGAAACCTTCTCCTAAGAGCGTGCCTGCAGCAGTCCCTGCCCCAAGATACAGCCACAAACCTCTGTGCTTTCAGGGCTCCTAAAAACCCACCTATGTTTTGAGCTGAGCAAAGGGAGACGGCTCACCCGTCCCAAGTCATGCCGGGAGCCCGGGGGGTCCGTGCAGCAGCTGCCGACGCTTTCCCAGCCTGGTGGTCCCTTCCCCTGGTGGCACGGGAGTCGAGCCACAGGGAAGCCAGTGGCAGCACCTGGCAGGTACCTCCTGGTGCTAGGAATAACCTCTTCCCCCACCTGCCTTTTTGCGGGTAACCATGAACGTGCTTGGACCGGGCTCAGAGTTGGCCTGCCTTCCTTCTGCCATGCCCTGTGCAGCTTTCCACCGCTGTGACCTCCTTGGGCTTGTAGGACTCTCTTCCAGAGGACCAAGTAGAAGACAATTCAGCTTCAGTCAGTCCTCAGCTTTGCAGACAGTACGGAGGAGCGGGGGGACAGACAGCAGAGTTGCTACAAAGTGGAAGCTTTAGTTCTCATGGAGGTTTATCATCATGGTGTCAGTGGGGTTCAATGGAGGTTTATCATCATGGTGTCAGTGGGGTTCAATGCGATGTACAGTTAGGCAGATATATTGCACAGGCTGTCACAAGCTGCAGGTTATTCCTTCTTTTTTTTTTTTTTTTTTTAACCTAAAGAGTCTGACATCATAGTTCAAAATAATCTCAAAGCAGTGCTGTCAGGAGAACTCAAAAGCTCCCAGCCCTGTATTGATTTCACAATATCAAACTGTTTCTAGAAACAGCTGCCAAAATACTCTTGCTGTATTATCTTTGAAAAGGTTACCAAAAGGGACGAGCTCTGAAAATACGCAGTTCAGGAATCTCCATAGTTAACACCGCAAACAAAACGCCACCACATCTAGGATGCAGACATCTGAGGAACCCCCTCTCACTTTAATTCCAAAGTTACACGCTCTCTTTAAAAACTGAGTGTCTCTTCATTTTTAATAACAAAGTCTTCTTACATCTGGAAGAAAGAGCGGTAGTTAAAACTCTATCTACCACTACTGCATGCACTTGTAATGCATTAGGTAACAGCCTGTTTTAGAACGGTGACGCTTTAAACACTCAGATCTAATTATCACTAGGAATACCTCTATGGAGACCAAAAGTTAGATAGACATGGTGTGGGTGGTTTTGTCCTGCTGTGGAGAAAGAGGATGTGCTAGACGGACATCTAAGCCCTTCACTCCCATCAAATTCAATTCCCACTGGGAATGCAGCACTCCTAAAATATTTCTGGGCCGATTCACTGACTGTCAAATCTGGTGGCATTCACAGAGAGGTAGAAAGAATGATGGAGGGCACATATCACTCAAGAAAGGTGGAAAAGTTATTTGTATTAACAAGAGGGTGTTCTGTACTGTATAATATTATGTATATATGAATACTAAAATACTGAGGAGAATGGAGAGGTTAAATCAGGCACTTTTGGTTTTTTACCCATTTATTCTCACCTTTCAGTGACTGCATGACTCAAGCTCCCTCCTAATGTTGGTTAGAAAAGAAAAAAAAAAGTAGGATAACATGTAACAGTGCGATCATTTGATTCCTGCTTCTGCAAGTTTAGAACTGGTAAAGGGAGATACTTCCAATCACTAGGTAATCAAACTGAGACTCATTGCCACAAGATTTTGTTGAGGTCAAGATTTTAACTAAATTCTGCAAAAAAATGAGCTCTTTTACATAAAAATATCTAGCCAGTACAGCCAGGGTTAATAAAAGATTCTGAAAGATTTCTGATATAAACTCACACTTTTCCGGATGTAAACCAATCTCTACTTATTGAAGACGAGACCTTTAACAAATATTTTCCCCAAAAAGATTTCTTGTGTGTTCTTCTAAATCACCTGCTGCTGATCAGTTCCAGAAATGGGTTTACAAACTGTAGATCACAAGTTTTAGGCTGTACATCACTCTCTATATTCTAATAGCAAATGAAAGCACGGCCTCTCAATTTTCCCTCATTTACATTTCATCATTGTCTTTTTTTGGTGGGTAAGAGTCCCTGTTATATTCAGAGGGTCAGCTTCAATCCTGGCTGAAGTACATTCCACAGCTGAATTCAAATACATCTTCGAAAGTGATTTATTTTTCCTGTTATTACTGATTACTTTCATTGATCAATACTTTCACTGGTGCATACCACTAATACATTTAAATGTCAATGTAGGAATTAATTAACCTTAATTATTTCCTTTCAAATATCATGAAATTTTGTTGTTGTTTTTGTTGAGATTTTGGGATATATACAGAAACCTATGGCCAGATTTGTCTTTAAAATTGTCCGCAATCATTTGTACAAAATCTCATAAGCAATACTTTTAAAGTATTTTACTTTTAAAGAATTTTTACAAAATGTTTAAAAGTAATAAAAATGAAAATATGTAATCGGTTAAAAAATAGTCATATTAAACCCCTGTAATTTCTAAACTCAGTTACATGTGACTTCTGAAGAAAAAGGGGTTTCTCTAAACAATGAAAAATATTAATGATACAGGAGAAGATTCAATTATATAACTGTGCATTGTGATTCTCAATGATTTATAAGAGGCAAAATTCAGATATGCTATTCAATAAATTATCATTAAGACGAGACTACAGTTTGGTCTAATAGAATCCCATTATTTAGAAATGGAAAAAGAAACCCTATTAGATTATAGAGTTAATTCCCTGCCAGTGCTGAGGTCACTGCTCTTTCACTCCCAGACTTGTCTACATGAAAACTGTTGATGCAGTTGAAGAGTCTTTTTGAGCAGAGTTACAGAAAGACAAGAGGAGCTCTGTGTCCACCTTGCCACTCCCATAAAGGACTGAAAATGGCTGTAGTGGGTAAATCACCTTAATATACACTTTTAAAGAAGAAGAAAAATCTGTTTTACAGTCTGGGAGCAGATACCCCCCAGTATTGCCAGCATATGAGGATTAAAGACCAACTGACCCAAAGCCGCGGTGGTGCTCCAAAATGCAACTGCTCCTAGCGTGGTGTGAAGAGCCTTGGGACATACACAAACACATGAGGACCTACAGCTATGGGGAAGCTTCAGCCAATGCTGGTTTCAATGGGATCTGCTCAGCACATTACTTTTAAGAATAAAATCGTAGATTGGGAGTCACTTTGTGTTGTACTGAAGCTGAAATGCAGTGGGAGGAGAAGGGCTCTCTTACAGGTATTTAGTTGGGGCAGCCGGGAAGAGAGATGGATCAGATAGATAAATTCCCAAAAAGTCCCCAGCAAAATTACTCCTGCTGTGAGCAGAATGGGTAAAAGACCCTTAAAGACTCTGCTTTCTCAGTCCTTAGGCAGATAAGAAGGGAAGGGGGAGACGTGCTGCTACGTATCAAGGGGGCTGCCATCCGTCTGAAACCGGGGTGTGCTGAAACCTCTCCATAGCCTCTAAATGTAGGCTCAAAAAACTCATCCGTGCGTTTCTTCTGAGTTTCCCAGAGCAGTTTAGGTTCTGTGGTCTCCTTTTCCTCCCACTGATAAATTAGCCACAAGGATGTGTTTTCGGAAAAGGATGTCTGAGGGTCACATAGACCTTAGGCTCCCTCAGCATAGCAGTTTCAGGCAGAAAAGTGCACGGATTTCAGCTGGGAGTATCCTGTTATCCGAGGGGGACTCATGACTCCCAGACTTTTCTGCACAGAGGTAAAAGCTGAGACATGTGCCCTTTGAGGTGTGGTGAGTTTTTCTCAGGGATAGGTGCACTAGAAATGCAATTTATTCCCCGCCATAATAACAACTTCTTCTGTCACAGCAACTGCAGTTTCCATTCACCCAGCAATGGCTGTGAGGCTCCAGGGGATGCCCAGTGCTACACAGCGCACCAAACCCTCTGTTATATTTGCTCACTGAGGTTATGAATTTTCCCCAAACAATTTTTCCTCCTGAAAGCCGTTCAGTTCTCTTTGCTGTGAGCACCTGGACCCTCCCTTCCCACCCCGGCACCAAAATGTCACACAGTTTAACGAGTTGCGGTGACAGCTCTCAGACTGCCCCAGTGTCCCCATCGGTGCTGACAAACCCGCGCTGCCGACAGAGCCACCGCCTCGTGCTTCAAGGAGCTGTGCAAGAAACATTTGCCTTTAGTGGAAGGGCTTCTGTTTGCTCATTTAGCATCATTAAACTGGGATTTGTGAGTTCAACAAACTCGGTATTAACCATGCTGCTGCCTGTTGAACAAAGATACTAAACTTATTGCTTACTTTCAGTGGCTGCCTGCAAGAGAGATGAGAAATAAGTTTTCTATGCTACTATGTCAAGAGGCACAAATCACTTAATCGCTTGTGTCATTGAGTTAGACAAGCAATATAAAAACATAGTAGATACTGCTAATCAGTGCAGCTCCGTGAAGATACAGTATTTCAAAACCCCCACCAATTTCATGTTCTAAAGAAATAGCTTCAAAAGATTCCTTATTTGGTTGCCACAGCATAATTTTTAATTATTTTTTTTGGTAATAGGAGTCCTGGGCTGGATAATTGTCTCACCAGCATACAACTCAAACAAATGAGATGTCACTGATGGAAAACTGATGGAAAAGAAGATTTGAACAATTATACAAAAGAGATAAGCCATTAGTTTCTCCTGGGATCTAATGATATGCTCTGCAGCATCATTCGAGCTGCAGCCGTAATTAAAGCTGGTCCTGAGTCATTCTGTTGCAGCACAGAACATTAACAAAAGGGAATCTTTGGCAGCTTCCATGCAAGGGAGGACTAGGATGAGACTGGTGTCTGACACAGGTTAGGACTGAAATATATTTGAAATACATGGCTATGAGAAAGAATTGGCATTTTATTACTATTTTATTTAATAGGCTACCGTTTGGAAGCATACTCACATCTGGATAAAGACCTGAACATGCTTTTCCACCCTGTGTCACCTGTGGGAAGACCATTATTCAGTTATGTTGAACATGTTATATTATTCTATTAATCCCGTGTTTAAATCAGCTATTTAAACCACCCTCTTTCAGCCTGTTGCTTTTATTAGTTGATAACCACCTCTGTTTTTGACCTGCTCTTGATGAAGACACTGACAGTTGTATGTTCACACTGGTTTTTGTCTTCCAGTGGAGAACCACAATTTTGTGATAAATTAAGTGCAAACCCCAATCCACATGGCCAGTTTGTTCAATCCATCTGAAAAACTCCTTGCAAGGTAAGAAAGTCAGCGGGGCCTCTGTTGCCAAAAGGAAACCATTAAGACTGTTTATTGCTATCCTGGGTCACTTTAAAATTACACATGCGATTGCTTTTAAGTGTTCTCATTTGGAACGAATAAGCACACATGCAAAGGCATCCCTAGCTGCAGGCTCACTGAGCTCCAGGCAATACCATCCATCGTCCTGTAAGAAGGCGGCCTCCTTTTTGCCTACTCCAATATTTTCAAGAAACAACCCAGCTTCTACTGGTAGACAACTATACCTACACTTAATAGAGCTGGTTCCTGGTTTTGCCCAAGCTGGTCAGAATTTTGCGTTCAAATTTTCTCTTCAGCCCAAAATGTCACTCTAAATTGCCTTCCCAATGGCTTACCTCTGCGAGGCATCTTCTGCACATACAGGACTAGGTAAATATTACTGCGGCAGCCCCAGTTAAGAAAAACATTTGCTTCTATGCCGTTTTTTGTGTTTCACAAAACCAAATATTTAACCTACTAATGGCATCTGTTAACATGCAAAAAGCTAGACAAGTAAACCTAATTCAAGCTAAACATATTCCGTTGTCTAGTGTACTCCCGAGGGACTTTCTATTATCTTTGAAGTGACCGGCGGGACTGTGCGGAAAAAACAAACACTAAATGTGCAGAATTAATGGAATGATCCCTGCTCTAAGATAGACTTTTAAGTGGTAATTAATGATTTTTAAATACTCTGGTGAAAATATGTGATAAGTTTAGTTTTATTCCATTTGAAATAATTCAACTGTAAGTCTTTTTTCAGAAAGCAAATTATTGTCGCTGCCTCACAGCACCAATTTATTATCCAAAGTAATAACCTTGGCAAAAATGTCTATTATTTCAACTCTTGAATAAGGACTCAGTTCACATGTCTAATGCCCTGTGTAAGAGAATTAGCAGAAACTCATCTCAATGTGGTTTCAAAAGAGGAAACCAAGCAGACAGCCTTGTTAATTTAGCATATAGACTTGGAATAAAGTACAACATCCATCATCTCTTGAAATTCAATTAAAAATTGGTCTTGTGTCCAAGGAGAAGGAGCCAATTTTCTGCTGGAAGCAGAGTCTTGGAAGATCTCTAAGACCCTTAATGGTTCTTTCATTGTGGGAGCCAATATGAAAGAAAAAACAGTTTGGGAGTTCAAATTACCGCTCACATTAAATGCTACAAGATGTGTAATCTTCAGTTTGGGCCCGTTGCTGTCGATGCAATGCTTTCTGTCACCACGGACACACGGGGAATTCCAGCTGTGCTTCTCCCCTGCTCCTTGAAATCTTCCCTTGTGCCGCTGTACGCTGCAGCAATGCTGAACAGGCTGTTGCATGCAGAGTGAAATATCCTTCCTTACCATATGTCATGTATAGCTCTTATGCTCCCGCAGTGGGTTTCTATGTGTGATAAAAAGATCCTTGCAAACACGCACACACACACACTGAGATTTAATATCTGGGGAAAGGGAAGCCTGAAAATATGTTAACAAGATTTTCAGCATTAAACACAATTTTGTTTCAGATTTCAGCTGTTAAACATCTTAATTTGTTTTGCTTTTTACTCCAGTAACATAATGCTAATACACTCTGACAGCTTGTGACTCCACGCCGAGGAGGTTTCGCAAACCAATCTCTTTACTTGAAATTTGATTTACAAAGTGCCTCAGTCCTTTAGCTGGGTGACAGCAGTCACCGTCACACCACTTGTCATGACTCGAAGTAGGAGCACAATCTGGGCAGTTTTACCTTGTTTGTTTATTTTCTTCTAGCGGAGGATTCGCTGAGATGAAAGAATCTTTTTAACTATTTAATGTCCTCATCCTTCAATAAGCTCAGTCCAGAAAATACTCTCACTCAATGTCTGTCAAAGGAAACAGCGGATTTTTTGTTTTGCAACCTACATTAAACTCTTGGTGCAGAATACAGGTAGCATCTATGCAGTTTATTTTTACGATATTTGTTTTGGATTAATTGGTCTAACAGTTAATGTAGAAATCTTTTGGACTCGATGTTCTCTTTCCAGCCCAACATAGCTTTGGTCTCCTCCTCCCCAGCAGTAAGGTCAGGCTGCCTTCTGGGTGCTCAGCCTCCATGCAGCTGCGGGTCCCTGCTGAGCCAGCAGGACCGGTTATCCAGCTGAAGGCCAGTCCCAATCTTCCATGGGCCATCATTTTCCTGGGAAATCAGGTTTTTGTCATGTGAGGAGTACATGAGGTGGCACTTCATACCACGAAGCCCTGCAGAACGGGCATGAAAGATAACAGCTGACCACAAACATCGGCTCTCAGAGGCAGCCCTCTAAGCTGCTGCCGGCTCCTGGCAGGGGTAGCCATCTTCCCTGACTACCTGCATGTGGCTTGCCCTGGATGAGCCTGGCATGTCCCAGCATCCCGACAAGAGTGTTCCACATCACAACCACCTCCAAAGGATAAGCACCATGCAGACCATTCATTTGAGTAATTTTATAATTGACTGGAGAAGATGATTTGGCACGAAAACTTAGTGAAAAATCTTTTCTTCACCTCTCCTCCCAGTAAATAGATTTTTAGATTTTTTTACATTTGTTTTTCCAAGATAAAATGTCTGTTATTTTCCAGGCAGAAGATACAACCGCTGCTGTGGGAACAGCAGTGCAGATGTTTCCAGCTCTCCTTCTCCATAGGTGAGACACAGGAAGCCAAGCTAACATCACCTAGCTAAAAAGTCCAGCCCACGGAGAAGACCAGAGAAATAAACCACAGGTGCCTGCCTCACTGCAGCAGGCATCACTCATGAAAACATTCTGTTCACAGTTTTTAAATCTCCTTTCTTCCAGAAAGGGAACACCTTTTGCCATGTTTCCCTCTCAAAAGAGCAGTTAACCATCAGGACTCAGCTCGCCTCACACAGCTCCAAGCGTAGGAAATGATCTGCTGACACGACAGGTCTGTACGCTAAATACCTGTGGTCTGCACGGAGATGCTGGCACTGGATTCAGCCCAGCAGGCTGCTCCTGGCCGTCTGGCTGTGGCAGTGCACCGCGTCCTGCCCTTCGTCTGCCGCGTTTCTGGACAGGCTGGCTCCACGCCGATGGGCTGCTTGCTCTGGTGGCTTCTACCGCGGGATCCAGATAGCCCGGGCCTTCTGAGCTCTGCAGTCACTGTGATATAGTCACAGTAACTGTTAAATGCATGCTTTGTTTGTTGTTAGGGGTTTTTTTTTGTTTGTTTGGTGAGGGTTTTTTTGGTTGGTTTTTTTTTGTCATTTTTTTGCTGAGTTTCTACCATCTTTATTGCGAGGTTGTAGCCTAAATTAAATTCACTAGTGAAGACATTCTTTCTCTGAACAAATTAGTTTCTGTGTCCCATTTATCCAATAGGAAATACAGATATAATAATGTTTTTCTGCCTCACAGTGGTGATGTTAAATCTTATTCAACTAACAATTGCAAAGGGCTTTACTGTTTTCTGGTGATGATGGGCTCTGTAAGCACCAGTTATTAACTGTGTGGGCCAGGAAGCACCCCACTGACTCCAGCCCCTCTTTTCTTTTTCAGCTACTTGAAACATCACTGAAAATCTGAAAATAGTTGAAAACCTGAAAAACCCAGCCTAGGTACCTACCTATGCTTTCACACAAGGCCAATGGTTCTGGGTACCTGACTTGAGGCCTGCTAAAAATGTCTGATTATCTGAGGGTGTACAATTAGGTATCCTCGAACATCCAGCTGTTTCCAAGTCTCTGACGTTGGCTGCTCAGGTATTGTGCTACTCAAAACGATTCAAAATCTTGTCCAAATTATTTTGTATTACTGCAATACAAAGGAAGTAATTGATATTTGTATTCAAGCTGCAGCTCAGCACTGTCAAAAGAGATACATCTTGCCTTAAAACTGTAAACAAATAAAATGATATTGTAGAATTTATTTCCTTTCCATGATGAAAAGTACTATGGCAGCCTGTGGAGAAATATGTCTTCTTACATTTGCCTTGCTAGCCACAAGGATTTATTAAAGATTCTCAGTGCAGCACGCACACGGCTTTGCCACACTTGGGCTGCCTCATCTATCTTATTATTTACCTATTTCTGCAAGAGCCTCCACGGCAGGCGGTGCCTGCCCTGGCCGCACGCACCTTTCCAAAGCCTACTGGGCAGCGACGATGTTTATCTACAGCCCTTCTTTCTAACTGCAAACGGACGGCAAGCAGGGGAGAAATGCCCTATCGAGCAACTGAGAAGAATTTCTGGCTAAAAAGCAGAATCCTCGACATCTGAGGGACAAGGCGGCGCTGCCTGCAGTGGATGGTGACAGCAAACCCCAGCAGAGAGAGGAGCGGGGCCCTTGGCGGGCAGACGGACAGCAGGGCCCTGGCAGCGCCCGGTGGGTGGGCAGGGGGGCTCCGGCCAAACGTGGCTCCTGGCCAGCTGGGATGTGCCCTGGGAGCACCGATGGGTTTTATTTGTGTGCAGGACAAGGCTGAGAAACTGGCTGTGTCCTACGTTGGGAACAAGAGGAGAGAAGCACTGCAACTCCACCATTTACCCTTTGAGAGCTTGCTTCTCGTTGAAGTCATTTTTCTGTCATAGGCACGCAGTTCCTGGAAGTTCGTTAGCACAACTCTTCTGCATCTGACGATTTATTCGCCTTCTTCATTTTACCTTGCCTATAGCTGGCAGGAGCTAAAGTTGATTACTTTTTGCGTCAAAGCTTACTGATTACAGTGTAAGCCTTCAGCTCCCGGGTTAACAACGCGTGAGGGTTATTGTCGAGTGGAAGCGTGCGAAAATAGCTGCATGCGGCTTCAGGTGTAGAGGATGCTTGAAAAGCCTTGATGCAGCAAAGAGAAATGTATTCATGTGTTTAATTGCATTCATGTTGTAAGCAGATTTTAAGCATTCAGATGAAGAGAGATACTGAGAAAGCCAAGTATTGAGTGACAATATTCCATCATAAACTGTTTATCTGCGTCTATACCTTCCTCAGTTATTTTGTATACTTAACACATAGCCCCATGTGAAAAAATACAGCTTTGAAGTTAATGTACCACCTACATAAATTTGAACAGTATAAAAAGAAATGCAATAGCTGTAAATGTCACAGTACGTAATCTCCGGGGCTTTTTTCCCAGATGTAAACCCACCTACACGGAAGATTTGCAGCTTGTGCAAGCCAAAATCTTCCTCTTTCCCCTTCACCCCCCACACCGAAGCGAATCCCTGCAAAGGCAACGCAGCCGCCTGACCTCCTCGGTCTTCGGTTTACCCAAAGGTTTCTCAGAAGTCCATCACCTGCAAAGGTGATTTAATGAGGCAAGCCTTGCACATGAAACTACAAGCACCATCCTCTTCTGTATAAAACACAGCACAGCAAAGGCATCAGTTAGCTGTGACAATTTTAATTCACTTAGGGAAAGCCTCTGTGCCTTGTCACCAGTTGGGGACACACCTGGCCCCAATATTGCAGAACATTGCGGCAGATGGGCTTTGCCACCCCAGGCAAAGAAGTCAGCTGTCACGATTTTTGTTGAAACTTACTTCTAGTTTTGATTATCAAACCACATGTACTTATACTGGACTATATCCTCCAGTCAAGTGAAATATTCTTTGATACTACTCAGAGAAAAAAAACAACAACTTAAAATTGCCTATTTGCTAAGCACAGAAGGATATGAAAATACTAATCAAAAGTTCCAGGAGAAATGTAAGAAGAAAGCTATCATCAAAGATTTGCAAGAAACAAAATCCTCTATTCCTCCAAAAAGATTTGGAAAACGCAGCTGCTTTTCTGCAAGGTGAATAAAGCCGATTCTGCAGCAAAACGTCCCCATGTCTTTTCACATAGCTGTGGGCAAAAGTACATTAGTCACTACCTTCAACAGAGATAATGGCTTTTCAACTCTTGTGTGCCCATGTGTATCTGTAACAAATGCTCTGAGAGATAACAGCTTTGGCAGAGGCAAAATGGAGAGAAGGAGAGTTGGGACAGGCTGATGAGCCTCTGCCACTGCCTCCCAGCTTTGCCGTCAGCATGCGTATGCATGCTAAACACATAGGTTTGCATCCCGAGACAAGTGTTTGAAAGTGGTTTTGTGAGGCTGCAAATTAATTTTGAAATTCAGCTTTAGTCCATCGGAACAGACTTGTAATTACATCAGTTAGCGGCACACTTTGTCATAGTTCCCCTTTCAATGTCGTCCTACCTTTTCCAAACTAATAACAAGTGACAAAATACATTTAGGACTACTGGTAAGATACGTGTTAACAGGCTTCTTTACGTAGAGTGCCTTCCTTTTATCCTTATGTTTTAAGCTCAGCCTAAGACCTGTGAATACTTAGAACAAGAAGGCAGAATGCATTTCACAGCTCTACCTAACATTGCTCTCTTCACACTTAACTTGCCCAAAGCCTAAGTGGGATGTGGCTGGGTGAGGAGGGTTGGCAGGGGTCGTGTCTGTCTTCAGCGTGAGGCTCTCCCCCACCAGACCCCATAAGCGGTGCCCCCTCGCTCTCCGGGGGACGGGCACCCCCCGAGCACTGTCCCCTGCCCAGGAAGGGTTCCAGGATAAACCCATGGAACCAGGAGGGGCACCAAAAAGCTACATCAAATATGAACCAAGGCAAATGTTTTCTAAAAACCCTTCAAAATGTCAGTTCATGAAACAGTTCAGAGAGCTCAGTTTCACCCACAGGTTGGTGATGATCTGAGTGTTATCATCTTGTGTCGGTCAGGAAAAGCTTTAAACTAAGACTTGAATAGTAGCACAAAGTCCAACACATAAAGCCCATGCTGAAGACTATTCTACTTCAATATATTAGTATTAGTTAATAGACCATACAGATGCCAAATCACTCACCAGAATTCATTTTTCCTAAGAAAAGTTTGTAATCAGACTAAAAAAAACCTTTACATTTAAAATCCTTTGGAAAAATAACCACTTTGTTCTCACACAGCAACGTTTAGAGGTGGTCCCAGGAAAGCGCGTTTGGAGGTGACACCTCCAGTCTGAGTGATAGGGACATATTGAGAAACAGGAGGATTAGTGCAATGCCTACCTCTCGGACTCGTGTGCTTTCGCAGTGTTTTATGAACCACTCAAAAGGCAACCGAAGAGCACTTGGCCGCAGAGAAGAGGGGATATCCATTGCAAGCACCCGAGTCCAGGTCCCTGGAACAGCAGTTCTGGCTTTACGATTAACACAGAAGTTGTTTCAGGAGCAGCTTGGTTGTCTGGTACATCCTATTCATTTTCTGAGCTGGAAAAGATTTGATGACTCTGTTTCTGAGACCTTCCTGATATGTTTGTAACCTTTTTATCTCCATTAGCACCTGAGAAGGGTCCTTCCAAGTCTATATTCCATAAAGGTTCGTATTCATATCAATATAGGTCTTTTAAGTGACTGAGGATGCTTTGAGACACAGCAATTTTAAGTGTCATGCCATGCTGGGGCATGCCATCCCATTCTCAGGTGCCAGGTACAGGCACATGATTTTATTCCGCTGTGAAAGTCTTCTCCCAAGACATATTTTAGTACTCTCTCAGCTAGGATTGAATACAAGAAATTTTCTCATTTGCAGAAAACATTGATCTTCATAGTTTACGCTGTTGAACATACATAGGGATAGCACGACTGGCTAATATCTGTTGCATTGGTGATTTTGTTTCTAGGAATACAGACTTAATGATCATCCTGTTATCCAGTAATGCATATTTGTGAATGCCATGAAAACATAATTGGGTTATTTTTTATGTTTTTTTTTTTGGCAAGCTCTTTAAACTGCTGAAAGACTGATGGAACCAGTCCTTGCAGAAGGACTGACAAATGTCAGAAGTGGGTAACTGTATTTAGGGCCATGCAAATTCTCTAGGAGGGTCTCAAAGGTTGAGTGTACTGTGGTGAGCAGCAGGGTTTCCCACAGCGCATCATGCCCTTGAGGTGCAATATTGCCAGAGACCCCCTTCACCCTCCCACAAGAAATGTGTCAGACACCAGGTGTATTGCATGGGAAGTAGGTTTTAGTGAGCTCTTGCAAATCAGAGATTAGGGAAAAGATTACCTTCAAGAGCGATGTCATGTGTTACAGAATAACCATCATTTGCTATCCGATATTGGTGCTTACCTTTTCAGAGGAAAAGGTTTGCCCTAACCATCTGAGACATTTTCTGTCCCACAAATCCCAACGCTCTGCTCTGACAACACTGGAAGTTACCAGGTAGTTTCCAGAGATGTGGATGGCATGTCTCTGTTCCTGTGCTTGTCATCGGAGGAGTTTGTTGTCTATCACCAGAGCTGACAGACAAAAGGAATTTTTAAAATCTTGTTTTCTTCTGTTTGATAAATTCTGTTATTTCAAGGAAAGATTTGCATTTCTGTGAATTTTGGTTTCGTTTCTAAACCCATGTGACTGGTTTCAGCATGTTTTAAGCAGTACGTTACCTGCTTAGAAAAAAATGCATCTGTGAATGATGGATGTGGCATTAGTTAAGAGAATATGCAGTGCATCATGTATGGTGAAGGACATGGACTCTACAGATGAGTTAACAGTGACTCATAAGATTGTCTTAAATAATGGATTCCGCCCCCCCCCCCCCCCCCTGCGCCCCCCCCCCCCCCCCCAGCTTAAAAACCCATATGCTTTGGGGAGGAGAGCTCCAATAGCTACCCTTGCAGAGCATGGGGTACTCAGTAATGTCTGCGGAGCAGCAGCTATAGCCTTGCAGAGAGCTAAGCATCCCTCTTGTGTGTTTAACTCATGCTACATTTTATAACAAAGATGAACAAGAAAACAGAACCGCCCCAAAATACCGACCCCACACCGTACCATGAGAAGAATCACAGCCCACCCCATACTTTCTATCTCGGTTTTGGGCTCTTATTGCTTGCAAAACTTGAGCAGCTTCCAGTTTAGTAATTTCCGCTTATCAGGAAATTCAGATGAAATTACATTCCTACCGGAGGCTTTTAGAGGTATATAGGAGTCCTGTTTGCCTTTACAGGAGATGTCTTTTTCTGGCATCTTTTTTTTTTCCAGCCAAGTGGTGGTCATCTGCTCACTTCCAGTGTCCACAACCCTTCTGGTTTTCACTGCAGATGTGTCTCTGAAAATGACCATTTTGTCATCTTGATCCCCTGTTACCCAACTTTTTCTCAGGACAGCAGAGACAAGGGGGGAGAAAGGCAGGGCGAGCCCCCTCTCCACTAAGTTTATTCAGTAAGTACTTAACCAGCTTCCCATTATCAGGAAGGGGATCCATCTGGGACTAAATCTTTGCTAAATTGGGCAGCAAGAACTGTACCTGAAGCTAATTTTCTAGACAAAGTGGTAGCTGCCTGCTTTTAACTATCCCCCAGAAGAATTGTCTGGATAAGGATCAATACTCACGAGATGAGCAAGCTACTGCTGTTTATTACCTGTGCCTAGAGCCTCCAACAGCTACCAGCACCTGGCTGTGTTCGCTGATCATCTCCGCATCAAAACACTCGCTAAAGAGAGAAAACAAAGAGCAGAAAAAGGGGGTTGGTTGGACCCCGGAGCAAGGGGGCAGAGGAGGAAACAGAGCCCTCATCCTGCCTGGCTGCGATGGGGGAAAGGGGAGGGCAGGAGGCATCACACCTGGATGGGGTGTGGTGAAAGCACAGAGCTCTCCTGGGGGACCTGGCACACATTCCCCCTTGCATGGGGTATCCTCTGCCCCGATGTCTGAGCCTCAGTTGTAACAGCCCACTCCTCTCCCACACCACCTCCTATTTCTTCCACACGTCCCCAGCTTCGTCCTACTGCTCGGAGAGCCATTGTCCTGTCCTGGGGCATGCCAAGACCCTGTTAGCAGGGTGGTCTCCCTCGGGCCCCTCCTGGCAGCCTCTGCTACTTGCAGATGAAGGTGCTGGTGAGGTAAGCAGGTGACACGACTCTCCTTTATAAGGTGTGCAGAATTATTTTGGCATTAAATCAGTGTTGGTGGAGTGCACTCCCATCGGTGCCCTTTTAGGACCATAAATGACTCTGGGCAAGTCAGAGCTGCCAGGTCACATTCACCAGAAAATAACTAAAAAAAAAAAAAAATCATACCAGGATTCTTCCACTGTTTTACTTGGCTCACAAGTGTCACGGTCACCAAAACCGTGCTTGTCTGGGTGCCCAGCAACCTCGGTGCAGAGCTGCTGAAGCAGAAACAGCTGCCTCCTGCTTCCAAATCCAGCCTCTGAGCAACCTCCGGCGGCAGCGAGCCATTCCCGCAGACTCGGCACCAACTCTGGGAACCCCAGCGTACCTCCTCCACCACAGAGCAACGCTGGCCCTCTCTCCAGAGATGTACACACAGAAATAATGCAAGACCACTACCATTTCCATTAAGGCATCAGGATAAAATTTGCTTTCAAAAAATTGAATTGTCAGTACTTCCCCATGACTCATCTAACAGCCGAGATGCGCTTCTGGCACAAAACCAAACCCATCATCCATTGAAGACCCAATTAAAAGGAAGAAAAAGGGGCAGTTATTAGTTTAAAATTTTGTGTGAACTTTCCGCTGGTTATTGGTGAAGCCACACACTCGTTGAGATTTAAGAATTAGCGAGATACCTCAGCACACGTATAACTAAGCACAAATGTAAGGATCTTTGCTACGTAGAAAAGGAATTAACCAAGCACATATTTAGCTTTGCAATACATAAAGTGCTTTATTGAGTCAAAGTCTGAACCACAGTCTACTGACATCAACGAAAGATCTTCCAAGGACTTCGTGTTCAACTCACAGAGAGCCATCTCTGCTCATCTTTTACCACCATAGGCACACATGCTCTTGTAAATACTCAGCTACAGCTTGCAGTAGCGATCCACAGGGTATTGTCCCATCTCAAATATGTCTTTTTTATTGTCTCATCTCATATACTAACTTTTGTGGAATATACCTTGGTTCAGCCTACCCCAGTGAAGCAGAAGCTTTTACCAACAGGATGTGCACACTCTGCAATCCAGTTTCACAGACACATTGCATGCAATAGGAGAAGTTAGTTAGAATAAGTAAAATCACCACCACCAAAGGTAATCAACATTTTATTTATAAACATACATTTACTATAAAAGCTGTTGCATTTTAGACAAGTTTTCCTAATTTCCAGAGGCATTTTAGAATAAATAAAATAAAGGAAAGATTAGCATAATTGGTATTCAACATTAACCCCAGCTAGGACAGCAATCCTTGTCCTGAACGGACATGCAGATAAGGATGGTCCCCTTCTGGTTCACCAACCTTTAGGACATTCACCAAGAACTACAGATGTACTGCATCAGTAACACTACACAGCAAGAGTAAGGAAAAAATACACCATGGAAAACTGGGTTGTGAAATATAGATGGGTTACGACATCTGTTCAGGTTCTCTGAAGTAGTAAGAGGCTAAATAAATTCTGAAACATCTAAAACCCATTACATACATTGTATTTGCTTAGCAATAATAAAACATTTTTTGCAACGAATACATTTACATTGTAGTCCAAATGTAAAGTGTTATTTTTTAATGTGCTCAAAGTTCCTGATAAGAAATGTATCATACTTATGTGTTTATGCTGAAAAAAAGGATTAAAAAAAAAATATCTTAGCCTGAATGACTTTGCCATGTAAGACTCCAAAGGAAATATAAAATTAAACATAAGCAGTTCGCAAGTACAATTTAGAAAACTGTTGAAAATTATTCTGTGCTGGTGAACAGGCGTTCATTAGGGGGAAAAATCGTTGTCTGAGAATGCTGCTTCATTTCGCTTTACACACAATCAACTTTGCTAAAACATGCATATATGAAACTAATCGATAGACACTGGGATCAATTTCTAAGCAGCTTCAGAGAGGCAGTGATGTGTCCGCAGCGCGATGCATACCCCCACCCCACCCTGCGCCCATGCATTTTAGTCCCAACCATGCTCCTAAGCCCTTTGGGCACTTACCCCTACGTGAATGAGAAGCAGCTCTAACCTCTGTGACAACCAACCCTTTTACACACTCAGGGACCGATTGGCACATCTAAACTCCATCACATGGGTGAAGCAGTGGAACTGACTCATACCAAATAGACACACGAGCATGCAAGGTCTCGTTTAAAAGTTAGGCCCAGACATCATATATTCACATATCCTTAATGCAGCGCATGGAATTATACAGATGTACAAAGTCGGTTATAAAATCTGCTTCTTGAATTTCCATGTTACGCATCATTTGCGGGAAAATGTTATGATGACCACATGCAAAGAGTAAGCATCCTGGTTATCAAAACCCTTTAACAGTAAATCATGCAGATGGTTGATCAAAATATTGGACATTACTTTTACTTCCAAAACATTTGACTGAATTTGTTTTTTTAATATTTTTAAAAATACTCCCCGGGTGAAGTCCATGAAGGACTTCAGCTTTTTGGATTTATTGCATCCATAAGTCATCGCTGACTGTGTGCAACAGCTTTGCAGTTTCTAAGGCACAATATTAAGTAACACGTAACTTTCCGGCAGATAGTCACAATGTCCTCCAATGACAACACCATACATGGGTTTTCAGTGACACGCAGTTTTGCATGGGTATGCAACTCACATGCAAGCAACCGTCTAGCATTTAAATAAATAGTTGCTAGCTAGAGAACAACTCAAAATTATTGCTTCCCTAATAACCACTTCATTTCCATTTACCAACACATCAAAAGACAATGGATGTGCACATAGATAAACCAAATCTCTATTAATTTAGTTTTTATCATGGTTTTAAGGCAGAATCAACAGATCTTTTTCCTCCATTTTAAGTTGCATCATGAACTGCTAAAATGGGATATTTCCACTAACTGTTTACCAAAAAGTCCTAGGATATTTTACAATTGCAACACATCCCCTAACCTTGTCTGGGTATTGTAGATAAAGTGACACAGCTCTGACCGCTGTTTCAACGAGCTGCTGGACCACTTTGGAAAGGTGCAGATGCTTCATCAAACAGCACAAAGGAAAACTGGCCCAAACACAGGTAAGTTGAAGTTTTTTTGCCTACTGCCACCAGCCTCCTGCCTGCCCACTTTCCACACTCCTGGGGTTTGCTGACTTTATTGGGGTAGTGTATAGAGGAACAGGGGCTCAAGGCTATTTAATTCCCTGCTCTGGAGGGCACCCAAACCACATGTGTTTCTCCACATGAGACTTCAACCAACCGTAATGTTTGCAAGTGAATGAGCAGATCTCCAACCAACTCAGACCGTCAATGGGCAAGTGACATGCCAAAGAGAAAAGTTTCACCATAGCATCAAACCGCAGCTCGTAGGCTCACAATTCAGCTGTGTCCGCCCACTCAGCTGCCTCTCCCCCACATCACCTTTCATCGAGTTTAATAACAACACGGGCTGCTTAACTTAGTAACAAGGATTGCTCCTAATGGGAATCTTGACGTCGTTAAGGGTATACAGGCTTTAGGTTTAATGAAGAAATCTTTATTTGAGAGAATATTAAGTTATAGTCATGAACATTACTTGAGGTACACAAACAAAAAAATCCTATCCCTAAAGATGCAATAATTTATTTGTATAACTCCTACCCTCCACTGAAGGTAATATAAACACAAAATGCTTCAGAATTACAGGATGTATTATCAAACTAGTCTCTGTATAAAAAAGTTATAGCTTCTGTTATAACAGAGAAATCGTGCTGTGATGTTTAGTTTTTCAAATGCACTGATTAGATACTATCTTAAAATTACTTCTCAGCTCAAGTTGGCATATTCTATAAAGGTTCTGTAAACTTAAACTTTTTAATTCCTAGAAATATTAAAACAAAACAGCTTTATTGCATGTGTATTTTCTTATTACTTTCAAAAGAACAAGGTAACAGACTGGAAATCATAAGCATACCTGAAAGGTGGGACTTTTTTTTATAGTACTTAGGCTTTGCCTTCCCAAACATGGTCATACATATTTTGCAAATTTCTTAAGAAAGGGAAAAAACAACATACTGCATTTCAAAGGAGCAGGTGCAGCGTTTTTATGAGTTTTTCAAAATGAGATGAGGGCCATGGTGTCCATGGATTCAAGCTCTTACAAGTGATTGTCTGGAGGCAGCCGATACATACGAGAAGAGAGTTCCTCCTTGAAAGTTATTAGGACTGAAAGTCACGTCACAATGTAGTTGGCTGTCCAGCAGCTGAGTAAAACAAAACCAAACCAAGTTATTAGTTGACAAATTTTAACAAACATACATAGGGTCTTCTTCATATGATCTCTGCAATTCAAAAAATTGCATCTGGAAATAGATATCATTTGTGCCCTGCTTCTCCTTCCTCCTGCAAAGCTGGGGCACTAACTGCAAAGAAGGATTCAGCATAATTCCAGTGGAAATATATTTTCCATGCCACATGGATGACCGCATTCTGCATGCACTTTTATTGCATTTTACTCCCAAAGTACTTGTGGGTATATTTACTCGCAGGCTCTGCAGTGGCAAAACAGTAAAGCAAAGGACTGATGAGTCATCTTTAGCTGTGCCTGGTTTCTGTTACGTGGTCATACAGAGCCCTTGTGTTATTTGGCCATACAGGGAATCTCAGTAATTTACTCCTTACCCTTGACTTTGACACTCACAAACTTGTAACTATTTCCCATGTTTAACATTGAATACCGAGCTGCCTTCCTTCTGAGGTTTTGTTGTAGAGAAATAACCTACCAATAAAAACTCATCCACTTTGTTTGAAAAACAGAAGTATTTTGGACCCTGAACCACTACATAATCTTTAATGCTTTTCAGTAATTTATTTTGAAACACAATCATCCACAGTTTCAAATAAGCTTCTGGAAGCCAAAATATTTCATCGAGATGTCCATAAGCATCTCAAAACAATACTGATTAATTCTGGGTTGGTCAGGGACTGTCAGTTGTGCGCACTGCTGCATAGGTTTTCAGATGTAGCTGTGGGGGCAGGAAGGCACGAGCTGTGCAATCAAGCAATTGATTTTATATTTAGCGTCAGACTTCCTAGAACTGAAAGGCAAAACACCAACATTGCACCAGTTTGTTCTTCATTTCAGATGTGGAGTCAATTAAAAGTTAAAAATAAGCAACTACCCATATTTGCAGTTCTATCAAAATCAGTCCCTTTGAAACCGTCAACAAGAGCCAGTATAACTTAAATCCAACTGACTCATATTTTGAGAACTTTGCATGAGGAATATACACAGCAGGAAGAGGCAATTTTGAAAAGACAAACCCTTGCCATTACTATTCTTCAGGAACCACATACTTCCACAAAACCTACTCCCTCTGTCATGGACCTGGTTACCGTTGTGCTAGGTATGCACAAATGCAAAACCTTACCGCACAAAACACTGTATGCAGCTCTGTACTGCATTTTCTAGCGCCGCCGCTGTAGAAATGATGATGGAGGGGCTGATTTCTACAGCATATAAGCTGACAAATAATTTATTTGAGCCTTCATCTATCATTAAGGGACCTCAATTTTTATTTAAGCAAAAAGGATTAAGAAAAGAAGGAAAATACGACTTTTATCACCTTCCTCTCTTTTTTGTATAAAGATGGATGTACAAACGTGCATTTTAAGGGTCAGGAACTCATCCACATGAGGAAGCTTTATCGTATCAAGCCTGAAGGGGAAAAGCTATTTCTAAACGTGTCAGGTTAAACAAATAACAATAAAAAGTTGCTAACATTTCTTAGCAGAATTCAAAAAAACCCCACCGAACAAACGGTTATACAACAGCACCCTCTAGCTCTGCTGATGGGGAAATATCTCTCTCCTGAAACATCAAAGAAAAAAAAGGATCCGTTCTTCTGCTGGCAAGGGTAGGCAGGTACCTTTCCTACTCCTGGATTTCTACAGCCACTGCTTTTGAGAGAGAAGGAAAACAGTAAGTGAAAAGAGCTCTATATCTCCATTTATCAGTTAGGACTATAGGCAGTGAATAATACTCAACATTAGCGGGTAACAGGAAGGCAATGATTACACTCGTGGTCTTTTCCTGCACTTTACTGTTTTCCACAAAGTAGAAGCCAGCATGAGCACTGCCCATCTCAAACCACTGGTGACATCGGGGTGAAGCTGAAATGCTCTAGCAATTTGGTATCAGTCACAGAAATCCAGGACTCAGAAGGACATTCGAGTGAGCTGCTCTAAGGTAGAAAAAGGCATCGTTTTTTTCTGACATGCAGTTGTCTGGCTCATTCTTCAAAGCCTGCAGCAAGCAACACTTTAGCACATGTCTGGGGATACCACCATAAGGATTCATTATGAGTTACAGGATGTTCCTAATATTTTACATGACCATTTTGTCCACAAAGGGATGCCTGGAGACACAAAAAATGGGAACTTCTCCAAACAATGCCCAGGGTCCTACACCTAGTAGAAGTATCTACATTGTCTCATGTGATGTGACAGATCCAAGTCCCCAGGACATGCAGTATGTGTGCACAGTGTAGGAGTTCATATTTATGCACAGAAACAGTCTTTAAGTCTAATACTGCTAAGTAGAGACCCTCTGGGCAAGATTTAATGGGCTTGGAAATCTTTTTTGATAAAAGGCGATGATTAAAATGGCATGGGAAGGTTCCCTTTCCCATGGTGAAGCTATGCCTGAGTGGCAAAGAGGAGGAGACAAACCCGTAAGTCAAAATCATGGCAACAGTACTGTTAAAGAGTTCATTGTCCTGCAGAAAGGATTTAGTACTTACTTCTGGATCGGATATAACAATCGTTGCAGTTAAGGAGACCATTTCTAATCCTGACATCTGTCCCACTTGCTGCATCTCCCAGCTGTCCCTTGCAAATGCCACACTGTCAAATGAAGAACAGAGAAAGTAAGAGAGACCATGCCCTACTGTCACAACTCTTCCCAAATTTTGACTTTTTGTTTCAATAGTTCTTGGAATAGTGAGAAAAAATACCCCTCCAGAACCCAGCCCGTACTCCTGGGGAGCACTGCAAATCAGTGAAAGGTTGTTTTAGAGCCAACAGTATTTAGGATTGGATTTCACCAGCCTCCACTTACACAGAAGTGAAGTCTAGTGATTTTAAGGGACATCTGATTTTAATGTTGCATTCTGGAGCCAGCCCATTTGTGATGAGCAAAGCTTAGAGAGGTCAGAGGTTTAGTTTGAGTAAATGTCTAAAACCAAAAAAGGTTTCACCAATGTCTATAAAACTGACTGGGTCAGAGATAATGGAAATGGACACTTTCTGAGTTCTCTAGAAAACACTATCTTGAGTAATTTCCAGACTGAAACACTCAAGAACAGTCAAGAAGTATTTCTGTCGAGAGCTCTGGTGAAAGCCAGAATATATCATCCATTCCATTGTCAAAGCTTTCCAACAATGGGTCAGACCAAAGATGGCTTTGGGGCTGACCAGGTTTTTGAAAAAAGAAAAAAAAAAATCACAAGATAATTAATGTTACATTTAAAAAGCAATGAGTACAACAGCGAAATGATACGATGCTTCCTTCTGTAAGCGAGGAAGCTAAATTTGCTTGCTAAATCACAGGTTTTAGTCCAATTAACATGTCTGACAGCAAAATAACATATTAGCTGCATTACTTCCACTTACCTACAAACACACACACACACAAACATACATAACAAACATACAAATCCCTTGTTCCTTCCATTTTCAATTTGACACCTACAGCCCTCAACGTACTCTCCCCTTGCACTGTGCATGACTTGAGATTTTTCTTAATAAATCAAGAAACATACCCTGAAGCACTGAATATGGAAATAAAGACCGAGCGTTTCAATAATCATGGCAGCTCCTTTTCCAAGAGGAAGCCCACAGGTAGAACAAAGCTTCTTTCCGCTGACAGACCTAGAAGACAAACATGATTTTAAGAACACAGAACAGCAACTGATGCTAAAATGTGGTCAAATGTTTACACAGGTTTACAGACAGGGCCAGGATGGGAGGAAGGAACATTGAGGGATTTCACATAAATACACACTGACCCTTCAGGCATGTTGCTGAATCAGCCTGCACATCTGCCTTGCAGACAAGCAAAGCAGAGGACTTAAAATGCTTGAATGCACAGCAGCTCAGACCCATTTCCCTTCCAGTCTGCTGTGCTAGATCAAGGGAGATGCAAGCCTCGTAACAGAGGCCCAGGTGACAGGGAACCAGGCCTGTGGATTACCTAGACCTAGTCAATGCCACAGCAATCAAAGCAGGTATTCGCACAAATTACCCGAGTCAGACTCTCAGCCTGGAAATTTTTCAATTTGTTTGCAAATGGGTTTGCTTACTGCAAGTCAGAAGGTAGGGATGCTGCTCTTACACCCAAACAAGGTGGCAAAGTCAACAGTAGCAGCATTAACTGCAGCAGCACAGACCAGGCACCAGGTACTTGCTAACTAATGGTAGTCTATGCTGCTGCAGCTACGTGCCTGTTAGTATTACAACTAGTTAGAGTAAAGCTGAAATCAGATCTCCATCTGCAATGCAAAAATACTTCAACTCTCTCTTTAAGCTTCAGTCCTGTCTAGACCTTTCTAGTAAATCACCTGTTTAATGACAGCTGCGTGAGAGATCAGGGGCCCAGGAATAACTGGTACCCTTTTTCATAATGGTTTTAATAGCAGTGCAGGTGCACACTTCCATGTGTTTCACACTCTTCCCTTCTCACCTGTCTGCCAGCCTGCCAGAACTGATGTTTGTCTAGTGAGATGAACCTGAGACCAAAGGGGATCCCTTGTCATTATGTGTCATCCATGCTTTTTTCAGCCAGGGCTGAAACCAGGAGAGAAACTTTGGGATACTTCATGAGTTTTGAAAAGATGGTTTAATGAAATTGTACACAGATAAGCAAGTTTACAATATCTTGCTTTATGGTTTTGGTGCAACAACATAATAAGTGACCAACAGAGATACACCTGGACTGCATCACGATAAAAAAAGCCATTTTGGGGGGGGGTGGTGGGGGGAGACAGAGAGACAGAAGCAGCAGAAAGACTCATCACAACCAAAAAACCATCCTTGCTTCCATCTAGCCTCTGTCGCTCCCAAGCCCATCACTCTTTATCCCACCATGTACACTGACAGCACAGGCACATCACTGTCTTGTTGCTTTGTTCTCATTACTCCTTTTAGAATAACTTTTCTGGTTTCTTCTCCTCCTCTACAACTCTATGCCTTCTGCTCACATCCCTCTACATTATTCTTGAGTCCACCTTTGTTTTCACCTCTTCTACACTATCAGAGTTATTATAAGGACAAGTTAAAGTGTTGGATCAAAGAATAAAATGTTCTGGGAAGTTTTTTAAGGGAAGTTTTCTAATGTTTTAGTGGAGCAATGAATTACATCCCATCCATTGTTTCCAAAACTAAGATTTATTTCAGGAAAAGATCTTGGAAAAGGGTCTTAGATCAGAATACAGCTGCTAAATAATATGAAGTCACTCTCACAACTAGCTACCTGTAGCAAGAAATGATCTGCAATCCCACCAAAATTGCAGCTACAATTAGAAAAAACAGAAGAAATTGTTCACATAAAAAATTTCCAATAGTTTCATGTCAATGCAAGTGGCATTGGAAGGACGGCTTTGCTATGAAATGTGAAGAAAAACATTATTTAAATAGAAGAAAAATTTGCTATGTTTTCTGTGTTGTATTACTTTACCCTATTTAATAAGGCAACTGATTTTAATACACCCCAAATTATCAGTGATTCAATCAGACTACAGTTAACATTTATTTAGCATTGGTACACATATCTCATTGAAAGCTGCACAGCTCATTGACTGAGAGAATCAAACCTCTAGGAGATAAGCATGAATGTAAGCAAATTAAAAACGCAGCAAAAAAAGCAAAATGTGTTTCAAGTTTGGAAATTAAGGAAAGGATTTCTTTTTAAATCAGCAAGTGTTGAAATGTGACAATGTCTAGAACATACCTTACTCCCAAGCATGTGACTATTCACAATGAAGATAACATCCTTTGACTTAAGTGCTCTGAACTCATGCTTAACTACCTATTTTGAGTGGGGCTTGTATCATCCCATTTCAATTTCACTGAAATTTCAATGATCAAGCAGAGTCCTACGGCTGCTTTGTGAACTGTGTTATTTGAAAACATAACAGTACTGCTGAAGTAGGCAAGAAATATGGGAGAGGGAGCTACATGTTTATTCCATGGACAGTTATGAATTGCAACATTTAGAAGAATTAATAGTGCATCCAGACAATACTAATGTGATTTACACTGCGGCAGTTCATCAGTGACTACAAGATGCATTTGGTCTGCAAAATTCCTTATCGACCTTTTGTACCTGTTGGGTGACTGACTCGGAGCAGCAGGAGAGCAGGGAGACGACGGCCCAGATCGGAAATTCTCATGATAGCCTGCCCTGAAACACAGGAGAGAAGATGCATTACTACAGCTGAAGAACAATTAAAAACAGGTTTTGTATGGAGAAATTCCAGCTGGTGGATTTCAGGATTCCCAGCTCTAAAGATTTTATCTAAGGAAAAGAAGGTATAAATTTGCTGTCCATTGCCGTTTTGACACAATGAAAAATAGCACACATTTTTTGGTTCTGAGTCTTGGTCTGCTTGCTATTGCTCAGTCAGGTAACTCACCAGGTAATCAGCCATACGCAGACTCCTACCCACCCATCAACCCAACAGAGCACCCCCACGATGAAGGAGGGTTAAGCCAAGGCACACCACCTTGTACTCTCTGTTGGCCAGGGGACATGCTCACAAGCACACTGGTAGAGCAGGTGTAGGGCTGTTGACAGAGGGTCTGTGCCCTTTACTGCGCAAAAAGGAAGCCAGTAACACTGAAAAGTGGTTTATTACTATTTGTGTCCATTCTACCCTGCAAGAATTTGGTGAGAAAAACCATGCATGTTTTTTTGTTATCAGAAATCATGGGATTGATTCAACCTCGCACTGCTTAAAGCTGTTTACAGATTAAATAACAATTTTCTGAAATGCACACCAGCAGTTCGTTATGAGGAACAGGTAATCAAACCTCAATCTACATTAATTTTGATTGTATACAAGCTTCATAGAGGTAACATTTTGCAGGAGGCTGTGTTCATATATATGCTAATGAAAACAGATGTTCCTTTCTCATTACATAGATACACTTTTCGCAAATATTAGGTAAGCAGATCCCTTGTTTACCAAAAGAACTGGCGTTACCTTTTAGTAACGCTTACTCAAAAACACAAGGCAAAGCATCAGAGATAAAAAACCTCACCAAAATTCACAGTAGAAAGAAAATACTAATCTCTATGTATCTTCTTTTAAAAGCTATATCCTTAGAAAGTGGCAATCAATGTGTGTTTGGAAGTTGGGGAATGAGCTCTTGGATACCAACTTCAAAGAGGCAGACTTCAGCTGACATTGCCACCCTGACGTTCAGCTGCTTGTCTCAGGCACTTAAAACAAATGAAGCATGTGAACAGCTACTCAGATGAGTTTGAAGAGCTAAGCAGAAAGAAGACAGAAAATGGCAAGCAGGGGCTGTGCTCCCTCATGAAATTAGTTTCTGGGGTACCCGTAATAAGAAATTAAGTGGATAAATGTTAGCAGTCCTGGTGGGAAAGTCAGGAATCAAAGGTGTCTTCACACTGCAGGACTACCCATGAAACTTAACCAATAAAGAAAGTTGAGTAGGAATATAAGGGAGAACAGAGCAAGTAGGACTTCTCAATCTCTGCAATAACCTTTATTTTACATTCTCACCTCTTCGTTTCCCCTGCAGAGCTCGGCTGTTGTCCTGCACTCTGGCCCAGGAACGGTCTCTGCCGAACATCCTCTGTGCAATGCGGGGACTGCTTTGTCAGCAACTGCTGATTCCAGGAGACATCTACAACGGGAGGTGGAGAAATCTCAATACTTAAGACAAAATGCTTTTGTCAATACTTATAAAATACTTATAAACAAGCATAGCTTGTGGACAGACTATAAAAGAGACAAGATAAGTACCGTTACTTAAAAATAAGTTCTCAGAAACCCCACACAAAGTCAGAGACAGGCTCTGCTACCCCAGAAAACCCCTATGGAACAACATCTTCCTGCATTACTTTCACATACACACGACATACCCTGCTGCTGAATCTCAGTTTCTGAAGGAGGAAAGGGTGAGGTCAAAGAGCCATTCACGAATAGCACTTGGGAAAATAAAGTATTTCTGTCGTAAGGAAGGAAGCACCAGAGAGGCTGAAACTTCTGTGGTGCCTGGGGATCCAAACTTCTCAATAGCAAGAGTTAAGAGGAAGGTGGTGTAGTCATCGCTCTCTGTGAGCCTACTGATAAATAGTAATTCCCTTGTAATTTCCTCCTGCGTTTCAGATGGTGGCACAAGGCTCAGTGACAGTAACAGCCTCCCAGCAATATGCAGTGATCTGTGTGATGCCCAGGCAGCCAAGCATCCCATCTTTGAGACAGAGCACACTACCTGGATCCTTCCAGATGAAGTTTGTGGCTCCCAGGCTGGGGAAGAGCCTTACCCTGCCGTGCATCAACCAGCCGGTTTAGAGAAGAAAAACTTTACTGGGGCCTATGAAAGGCCTGTTATCTATTTGTGATATTAAGACAACAGAAACGTAGTCCTGACCATTTAAGGACTTAAGAAGAGAGCAAGGATGTGATGCTTTAAGGGGAAAGAAAGGAGCTGTCAGAATACTTGTAGGGGACCAAGTTGCTCAAGAGAACCTAGAAAAACCCTGATTAGCAGAAGTAGTTAAAACCTGTCAAACCTTTGAAGTTTGTTTAATCACTACTACAAATCCACAAGGATGGATTGCTGGTCTGTATCTTCCGCTTTCTTTATCTGAGCAACTTTTATGAAAGCACTAAGAATACAATAAAATCAAGACAGGGAAAGCAAACCTGTTAACTTTAATAAACGGAATTTGCATTTGGAGCAAGTAGTAACACCGAAACCTTTTCTATCAATAGATGTTTCATTTTTCAGAATAATTCATTTTTATGCTAGACTGAAAACAAAAATCAAAAAGTCAATTTCAAAAACTACAGTTGCTTTCTGTCTTTAGCCTACCTAGTTACTTTCCACTGTTCACCTGCATTAGATAACGATGCTAAATTAGTGAATTTGCCTTTTCTAGGGTGACCCTGTTGACTGCAATGCTTTGGGGAAATTCCTTCATTGAAAAAACATCAATGCTTATGGGAGCTTAAGATCTATTAATTTAAAATGTCATCAGACATTTCTAATGACAAAACTGAGACAGGTGTCACTTTAGACTTGGCTCAAAAAGGTTACATGTCACAGGTAGTGATTTTTACTGGACTGAAACGGACATAAAGAATCTAATTAGCTGTCAAAACACAAAGTAAGTGTTGAAAATATGCTCTCTGTACCAAGATAAATCATATATGTATGTAAGATTATGTAAAAGATAGAAGATAACAGTGTTTAACTACTAATGTGAACATGCAGGCCTATAAACAAGATTCCTACCTGCTGAAACGCTCACCTATGATGAAAACAGGGAGATGTTAAATTTCACCTTAACATATTTATCTTTGCTAACAGAAAACATTTGAGTCTAAGACATTCAAATTTTGAAGATATATGTGTACTGTCAATTTCCAAAACTCTTTCAGTTAGATTTCTGCAAGATTTCTATCTGGAAAAGAATGTATGCACATGAAGAGTCTTGACTCTCACCCTGAGTCAACGGCAGATTCAGTCTGGCAGGCGAGCTGCGTTCCATCACTGGCACCTGATGCTCCTGTTCACCTCCTTTCAAGATATTCGTCTCCGAGTGTCCTGAGAGCACTTTATTTCCACTGCCAATAAAAATAAGTCACATTGTATAAATAAAGCCAGGAAAAATTCCACTTAGAATATAATGGCCAAATCAAGACTTTTGAACGTCAGTCTATTTTTTGCAGAAAGATTTTTGTTATTGTGTCAGCAATGACAAAGCAATGAGGATAACTGTAATAAACTAAGAAGTTTGTCTCCAAATATGCCAAGTCTTCCTGCTTATCTCACATACTGCCACTCAGACACACTAAAGATCATCCTGGACTTATGGAAAATGGCTTCTTTGACAGAGAAACAGCTTTTCTTAGGGTCTCTATAAAGTGTTCAGCACCATCAGATACTTCTCGTCTTTGTGAAAGCTGTTATTAGCAGCTAGGCAAAGAACCAGGACTTTGAATACCACCTAGCAAGTTTGGGTATGGCACTTCTGAGATAGCCAGGCAATCTCACACAGATTCTGAGTGAAAATAGCTACTGCTCCTTTATTCCTCCACATGCCTTGTGAAACTTGTACACAAGACACAGTGCAGTGACATACAGAGAAGTCTGAGCTATCTAAGCTCTGATCTGGTTGATGTGACAGCCTCTTGGCAAAGTCATATACTGAAAAGGCAAGCCTTCTGATATGCACAACTAGCACTGCACATTGCCACATACACATAAGCCTGTGGCAAGTGAATATTGATCGGGATATAGTACACCTATCACCAGGCCACCAGACGCTGATGCTCCAGCATCAATCACGGGCTTATGTGACATCCCAGATGTCTATGCAACACATAGCTCCACAGGGCTAAGAAATGCTCAGGCTTGATCCATACCTCCTCTTTTCTTGCCAGAGTTCATTATCCTTGCTTGTCCGAGACGGCATACTGTCCTGCTCCCAGAGAAGCTTTTTCTGCCTTGTAACTTCTTTTTGTCTGCCTTCCTCTGGAGAGCTGTTTGAATCAGTTGAGCTCTAGAAGACAGAAGGGGAGGGAACAAGGACCTTCCCTTGAATTCAGCATCAGCACATGCACAGAAAAAGCACAGGCTGCCCGCAGATACATTGTGTTGACACACCTTATTATCATAAAGAACATCTCACATTATACAGTGGAATCATTCGACCTCGGTAAGGCTAACTTTGGATTTAACAAAGACTTGAGCTGAAATAATCAAGTAATTGAACTAAACTGAGTGTGAAAAAAAAGTTAGGGATGGACCAATTACGAGATGGTGTTCAGGATGACTAAAATTTCCCACCTATTTTTGGCAGAAATCCTTGAATGACTTTGAGAGTCTAGACAGTCTCCAACTGGACTTGGGAGGACTTTGTGAGGCACCTCAGCTTGTTGTCTCTGCCTGGGAGCAAAGCATTACTCATATGCACTGGGCATCCTCAAAAGGCAACACCAGTACTACTTCCAAAATGGTACTGGAGTGGGTCATACCTGACTGGTGGAGCTTTCATAAGCCATGGCATGAGATCCCTCACTTCTGGGTGCAGGCACTGCCCTGAACGTGGCATAAGCAATTCCACCCAGGAAGTTACTGCTACATAGCCGTGTGGAAAATGGGCCATGGCTGATGCCCCTGCACAGGGATGAATGATAAGAGGGGGCAGGAAGGGTGAGGGGAGAACCAGACGATACAGTACTCCTAATCCTGGGGTTGAATGGAAAAAGGCAGATGACTTCTTGGGTGTGAGTGCCTTAGGCAGGAGAAAATTATGTCTGGGAATCCCACATTTACTCTACTGATCTCACTTGGGGTGTCATTCTCTGATCTCTGGCAAATACTTACTTAATTAGATGCTAGATGCATTGAGTTAAACATTTTGTGCTGCATAAGTAAAAAAAAAAAATCATCAGAGAGTGAACATTGCTCTGTTTGTTTTGCTGCTTTCTAGGAGGGATGGTGGGAGAGAAAAGGAGGAAAAGTGGGCAGGCAGGGTTCAGGCTCATCTCAGATATGCTTAAAGCACTGTCTTACTCTCAAGATTTTGGATGCAGGGCAATCACTTCAGATTTTCTTGGCTTTGAGAAGGTAGTTAAAGCAAACAGAAACAGGTGACTGTTTTTTCACAGCACCAGTTAAAGAAGACAAGCAGCTGCAAAGAGGGAAAGTATCACCTGCTCTAGTCCAAAATGGGATGATAGCAGTTTGCTTGGGAGTATGACTCTTCAGGTGTAAAAATACACAAGCTACAGTACTCTGAGGTATCACCAGTTATGGAAAGGATGCAGGGAATACTCTTACTCTTACTGCTCCCAGACTTTGTTAGCCTTTAGTGAAGAATGAAACTTTGCACTGAAGATGGCTTAGTCTTTATTGCCTTACTACTCCACGAGAAACTCACCGCTGTCTTGTTTCCTTCAGTAGCAGAGGAAGAGGAGGAGAGGAGCTCAGCAGAGTTTGAAGAAACAATGAATGGAACTACAGTATCCTCAATTATCTTACGTTCCTAAAAAAAGAGGATCAGGAGAGAGTGGGGATTAAAAATACAGAATGTCAACTATGACCTTAAGAAGCAGAAGCATAAAGTTTGGCTACGTCTCATGTTTAGATGGTGAGGTAAGGACCTGTGGTACCAAGAATAATGGTAACACCTCAGTTTTTAATTTGCTTCAAGATTTTGCACTCCCTTCCCTTTCACCATTACCGTCTTTGAGATGGGATGTCCAAAACGGGAGAGAATATTCCACTTGGGATGGCACCACTGTTTCTCACAACACCAGTGTATTAAATTTCATATAAAAACATGAAATTACACTTGGTACACGAGAAACTTATTCTGAAAGTTGAAAAAAAATTTCTTGTTCAAATCACAAGTATGGCCCTCAAGCACAGATGATAAGACATCAATTTGCATAACGCACTAGTCAAATGAAAACATTAATATTTTCCAATTTCCTGCAATAATGACCCACATACGACAGAAGAAAACCACTGTCTTCTACATTGTTAATATTCTACAACTGCAAGTTTGAACATTTCCTGTGGATTTTTTTTAAAAACAAGGCCAGTTTACAAAATATCTACATGATCAAGCCCAAGGCAGACAAAAATTTCACCTGGAGTTCCACCAAGTCCAGGCATCAAATATACGCCAAAACGCACAAGGCTCTGCCTCCGGAGGGAAGTCTGAGCGTGCCCAGACACAACCACACTGACTCACCCAGACACAACCACACTGACTCACCCAGACTTGCACAGCAATTAGACACCTCCACCTATGCAGAGGTTCTGAGGATATCTGTCTAAATATTTAAAGATTTTTCCTCAGTGCCCATGGTAGTGTTTAAGAGAAACAATCCTCCTGAGAATTCAGCCTTGAGAAGGCTTTTCATTAATTAATCTAGGTATGGGGTTTTTTTAGTGGCATAAGTGGGTGCATTTAAATACAAAAAAAGTCAATAAACAACCTCCTCCTTTGAGCCTTATACCTCCTCGTAGTATCGACGCTCCTCCTCTTCAACTTCTCTCTGAGCCTTTTCCCATTCCTCTTTCAGCTTGTCCTGCTCCTTCTGGTACTTCTCCTGTAAGAGAATACAAATACAGGTAAATTCAGAGCATTCTGTATCACGAGTAAATTTTGTAGCATCTCCACAATGACAATGAACCTGCTAAGAGTCGTTTAATCAGAAACAGGATGAAATAGGAAGATAAAAATCTGAAACATCCACGGGTGTCAAAAAAAGCTTATTTTCCTCCTTCCCCTACCTATTTCTAGCCCTTACATTTAAGACCTTCAAACCATGAGGAACTTTTAACATACTAGAAGAAGTTTAATTTGTTAGAAGTTTTAAAATCTTTGGTCAGAAATTAAATTTATGCTCAACAATTTCAATAATTCCTTGTTTATTATACAGTATTAAGAGTTCCAAAATGCTATCACACACCCCAAAACACTTAGGCGTGGATTTTACATTAAAAACTTCAGCAAAGTAGCATGTAAACAAGCAGGTTTTGCAGATACTGGTACTAATTTAAGAGAGAGGTGAGTACAATTTAATGAATGATGATTACCTGTGCAAGTTTAGAAGATGAATGAATAGTGTGTAAAGGTTTGAAGAGGGTAAATTCATAACTGGCTAAGTAGCTTATTTTCCTCCTTAATGGAATTATTTCTTGAGAACTGTTCTCACACAGTTTTGCACGAAAAATCACCCCAAAGAGATCTTGAAAATTGTTTGACAGAACTGGTTTGAATATGGGGAAGAATGGTGACTTCCATATCCCTTTTACATCTGTTCCAACTTCTGTTCAAATTAGAGACCACATCTGTCTAATCCAGAAGAGATGCATTTACCATTGAGAGAACGCCCATATATGCCAGAAAAATTATGATGAGAATTTTACACCATTTTAAGAAGAAACAATCATATTAGCTAAAAAGAAATAATCTCAAGAAAGCAGTAGAGAGACACACAAGTCATTCTGAACAGACGAAAAGACTCCATTTTATTATTCTCCATCCTTTGATAGTTGTTTGTTAATCTGTCACATGCAGGAAAGATACGATTTCTTTGTTTCAAAAGACACTACTGACTGACAGGGAAATGCAAGTTTTCAGGGCCAGTGCACTTCTTAAATCAGGACACGAATGCAGACCTTTTACAGCTTACTCTACCACTAGGCAACACCAGTGGTTGTTTTGAGGGGGTTTCCCTCCCACACACAAAAAAAATCCCAAACCCTTTGTGTCCAAATTTAGCTTGATGCTTTCCAAGAAGAAGCCATGAACAAAGCATAAGTCTACGAAAATCTATTAAGATCATAATTTTAAAGAAGAGCTGCATAGGCATCAGGGTCAGCAAACTGTCAGTCTTGAGAAAGAGGCTCCAGGTAATTAAGAGTCTCGCAGTCTATGCTCAACATACTTTAAATATAGTTGAGGATCAACACTTGGTTTAACTCCGCACTGGAATGCAGAACTAAGTCCTTTTGGTCTTTCCATGGAGTGGGGAAGGGAGACGTAGGAGTGCCCAAACTACAGAGAACATATGTGTATGCTCATTTTGTCACTGCTCTGCCACAGGATTTGCTGAAGCATCCACAGAGGATGTGGAAAACGTAACACAAAATGCCCAACTTTTGTCCAAAGGGACAATTCAACAGCTGAACCACATGGTGGAAGACATGTAGTTTCTCCCCTACCTGAAGCAAGCGTTCTTGCTCATGCTGCCACCTTTCTTGGCGTTTTCGCTCTTCTTCTGGATCCCAGGACCAAAAATTGAAACGCTTGCGTGAGGGAAAACCAAGCTATTAGACTTTGACACTACACTTCACAAGGCTATCAGAGAAAGCTGTACTTCACCTGGCCTACCCCTGGCGAGGATGTTAAAATGGGAAATTGAGAACTAGATAATGGTTCTATCAGGAGACAATATTCTTAGCTTCATTGACAGTTGGGACTGCCCACAGGTATCCAAATGATAAAACAATCATTTAGTTTGCAAAGAAAGGCTTGGAAAACTTTAACTGGAGGGCAAAAAAGCAAAAAGATCTGAAAGAAAGCTCTAAGCAGCACTGAACAGAGATACCTGCAGGTACTCAAATTTAAGGAAAATAATCTATTTTGCTTCTTTATAATCTTCTGCGCAACACGCAAAGCAATTTGTGATTGTAAAAAATATTCTCTCATTTCGTATGGCTGCCACCACAACAGCCTGTAGCCTTCTTTCAAATTTTTATCCATAATGAAATAAAATCTCATGCTTCACTAAGGATCCCTTACATGAATCATATTTAAAATCCTTATAATCAAGGGCCATTTTAGACACTTGATGTCATATCCCTTTCCACTAAGAGTTGTACTTCAATCTGATATGAAGAGATGATGTCTATTTTTATGTGACAAAGAGAATATGAAATACTGTGTACTTCAGAGTAGTATTTGTGGTACTTTTTTTTTTTCCATTGAGGAGACAGTAGAATTGTGGTCTCCTCTAATTTCTATGCATTTAAAATAGCATAGATAATTTAGAGTTACATATTATTTCAAGATTGTCAAGCTTTAGTGGCTCCAGCAACCAAGTACTGTATAGCTACGGTTCCCTCTGAATAAGAGGAGAATGCATAAATTCCAGATTCAGACCATGTTCTCATTTGGGTTGTATTTTTTCTCTCCCATTTCCATGAGAAAAAAATTGTCATCCTGATTTGGGGATGTTACAAGACAGTTTGCACAAAAAATTCACTTTTGCTAAACACGTATCTCTAAACCAAACGACGCAAAAAAGGTACTCACATTTGATTTGTCACCACTATCAGAATCAGCTATGAAAAAAACAGAAAAAGGAAAGATTAAATTTAACATAGCAAAATGTGCTTAGCCTGTAATTAAAGCTACATTGTATCTGTATAAAAAAGCTTCATGTTAGTTTCCTATTTGCTCCCACAACCAAATGCAAGGACGAACCGAAAGCAAATAAACCAGAGAAACAGGTAACACCCATCACCAACAAAACTACTTTTTACCTGGGTATAGAGGAGCACAACATTAACTAGCATCAGGTTCTACTCTACCACTAGCTAATGCGATCTACTTCTGGTCACAGATGTTAGCAGTGTTCGGACACTGAGTGTTACCTACCTTGATCTACTTTTCCCTTCGTGATTCAGTGCAAGGAAGGAAAAAGCACAGCAAAGCTAAAAGGATGGGACTACGCTATTCAAGAGCCACAGTTACGAAAAGAACCATTGCCATTTTCTATCCAAATGTCTTTGAAAATTAGGCTGATTTAAAGAAATTAAGGAAAAGGCATTTATAGGCAAGTGATTTCATTTGGGTGCCTGAAACCAGAGCATCACAGCAATGTGCAACCCAACAGCTCTTTGTCAACTGTGCAGCAGGA
>NW_009626097.1:0-11992 GCF_000690535.1 Cariama cristata | reverse complement strand
TTCTACAAAAGCGAGAGGTAGAACAAGTCCCCGTGATCATCAGCTTTCACCCCAGCCCCACGTCTGAAGACACCTACGACTGGAGGCAGCAGAAGGGCTGAAGCTGGTCTTAGCGTCGCATTTACCTGACTGCGAGAAAAACTGTGAGCGTCGCCAGCTGTTGCGAACCCTAAGCGGAACCGCGGCCCCACGGGCCGGCTCTGCAGGCAACGGCACGGAGACAAAACAAGAAACACAGCGCGGTCAAAAGGCAATGATGGACTCTCAGACCCAAGCCACCTCGGCCCCGAGAGGGATTGTGACTACGACGGCTTTGGCCCGTCGCAGCTAGCTCACAACGGCCCTGCAGATCACACGGACTGCCCGTATTTAAATGCTGCTTTCGTTATGTGGCACCTAACCTCACAGGAGAGCTCTAGCACACTAAGGCTAGCCAAGGGCAGCCACCCCTTCAAGTCTTTGCATGGTGCAATTAATTCCTATTGCAGACACAGGTTTTAAAGGATTCTGCGATCCTTTCAGCGCCGTGCGTGCTGTGAACACTAGAGAGCAGCCAAGTGTTTCAGCATCACTCGGCAAACAGGCCAGAGACCTACAATCGGTTACTTGGTGTTTGCATCCATGTGTGCCTAACATAGAATGATATTGTTCTCAAAGCCTCTTTGGAAAGCACCTCCCCACTTAAAAAAAGAGAGACTTCTATTCATTTTCAGAAAATCCTGTTTTCCACAATGGATCACCTTCAATAGTTTCAATCTTGAAAACACTAGGACAATCAGTATGTTACCTATACATAAACTAACAACCTAGTAAGTTCTCAGGGGGAAGAAAACTTCAGATGATTTTTCTCTTTCTTTCTTTCTTAGTATCTACATATATGCATCTCTAAAATCAATATAAAATCAAACTACTAAACATTATCAATCTCAAGCAAAACTTTGTCATGAAAGCAAAAAAAAAAAAAGTTCTGCTTTGCAAAAAAAAAAAAAAGTTCTGCTGTGCAATGGGCACAGGCCAAATTCAGGGATGTGGCCAGATATGGTACTGTTCATCTAGGAAAAGGAGTGCCACGTGAGCAGCTGAGTGAGGAATTTACCTCCAGAAATTTTTATTGTGAGATAAAACCAATTGCCAAGCCATTTTCATCTGTGAGCAGCAGTACTAATAAAATATAATACTGACAAAATACAGCTCTTATTGCTAGGCCAGGTAAGTGCAAGATAGGTCTCTCCCTGCCCCTCTCTGTTGTGTCACAATTCTGCTGCTGCGTTTCAGGGGAACAGCCAGAAGAGTCCTTTGCATCACAGAAGCCGCACTACCAATATCAGTCAGATGCAACTCCAAAACAACCATTTTAGCTCCCAAAACCTCCACATCATTGATTAGGCACTTCTCTCTGAGCACCACACTCATGTATTCAGTTACTGTCCGGCTGAGTTCTCCACATGCTTTTTGCTCACCTTGTAGACCAGAATTCTGCAGAGTAACTTGGCTCATCTCGGGTAGTTTCTTTAAAAATGGCAATACTACACTCCCCTCTTCTTCCAGGGCTTTTGGTTTCATCACCTGTTCAGACATTTGGGGGCAGAAAACAGCATTCAAAAATCAGCAGGTTCAATCAAAGGTTAGCTTCAACTTTTTCTACTTATTTTCTGAATCAACATCATCAAAGATGAAGCCTCTGTCTCCAGAATTACAGCACAGAGTTGCAGTACTGAAGCCCTCGAAATAAGTGGTAGTTCTTTGTTGTTGACATTCACACTGCCCTGCACACCAAAGCCGAATCTAACCCAGGACCAACACTGAACTCACCTGACAGAGCAGTATGATCATGGCCATTTGTGACCTCTGCCACCACCTGCACTTGTTCAGCACTTCAAGAGGACTAAGAGGGTAAGCTCCACTGTCTACACCTTCTGGATACTCTGCCCTTCCAACACGTGGTGGGACTGAGGTTTGCAGGTTAAGTTCTCATTTTTGCTCCAGCCAGTTTACAGGTTCAAACGCTACAAGCAGACACTGGGGAGTTCCTTTGGAGGGGGAACTCCCTGATGACCACAGGATTTGGCACAGAAACCATCCTCCAGGGTCATTCCCTGGCATATTGTTTTAAATGAACTCCTGAAGTGACATTATATAAAGAAAAATACCAATTTGCACAATAAACATTACCGTGCGAGATCTATCTTCTTTTTTTTGTTTTGTTTTCCTCTCCCTCTCTTCCTTGCCAGTACATACCTCTGGTGCAGCAGGGAGCTCTGCTTCTTTCTGCTGCTCCATTTCAGGTTTCTTCACATCTTTCTCACTTGAAGCAGCTTCCTCTGAAGGGACAGGATTGGGAAGAAATTCTAATCTCTTCACAACAGGGCTGGCACAAGCTGCAGTTGACTTGAATTGCTTTTGATCTGAACCTAATCCACACATATAAAAGATAATGTTGCACGGTTAAGATATTTTTTCAAATAAAATGTAGACCTACTTCTTACAATCCAATTTCTTACTGGATATTCTGTGAGCCCATTTACTGGATGTTTTGAAAAAATAATCTTCATTCTTTGCTATAGGCAAAATTAATCTCTCAGAGAAGACAAGGCTTTAAGAGTGAAATTCACCTGACAAAATGTAGGTGCTTACATTTGACCGGGGTATCATGGGACATCCTTCATGGTCAACAAAGACAGAGAGGCAGTTCTTGGGGAAGAGTCACCCAAAGTATTTCAGACACTCCTCTTCAGCTGAGATAAGCTGTAACGTACAACGTGCCTACTGAGGTATAGATCTCTCTACTGAAGTTGTGTGATAAATCCCATCCTAAGATGCTACCCAGACAAGCAGCAATACCACAGTTAACGTGGTCTCACTGTCAGTGCTGGAGGGTATTTCAGCATGCCTGTTTCCACTAAACCGTGTCAGTCAAGCTTCAGACACCAAAAAAACTGTACTAACAGGAAGCCTTGGACTGGAATAACCTAGCTGTCATTCAGTTCTTAAAAAAACCCAACAAGTTGATGCTGGTTTACCGGAAAAGGGACAAGGAGCGCACAGGCCTGCAGCTGAGGACTGTGACAGCTAAACTACTACTGTCAGCTGGCACCACCATTGGAAGCAGAGCAGTTGCCAGCATCCCAGGCAGTGCCTAAGCACCCAGACATCTCTCGAACCTCCTAAAGCAGAATCTCAGCTTCAGATCCTGTCTCCTCTTCAACCATGGCAGCAGTGGCAGCTTCTGAATGTACCTCTTTGACAGGCTAGGGGAGTGAGCTAAGAAAGAGATGCACCCCAAGGCTCTGCTAAGAACCTGCACACAAGCAGAGACAAGAGCTGCTCCTGCTGCCAGGCAGATGCACACCACTTTGGAGCAGTTCCCACACTATTAGTGGCGCAAGGGTCACAGCATGGAAGTATCTGGCTTGTACTGAACACCAGAGGAGGTTGCTTATTCTACAAGAAGGTCACACAGTTTAGACCACATCCACCCCTCCAAAGAAGACATAATGAAAACCTATGTTCCTTCACCATTTCAATTTTGGCAATGCTATCTCAGGTTTCCTTGCCAGCCAATATTAAACTTTGCTATCAATACTTAATGTTTAGCATTTCTCACAGGTGTGGAGCCTGACACAAGGTGGCTTTGTGGTTTGTAGACAAATATCAGCAGCTCATCACTGCTGACTCTCGAGACAAGAATTTGGTTGGTTCACCTTAAAACTGCAGCTTCCACATTACGTGCCAGGTGCAATTCAAGATTGTTAACCTCTGTGCTTTGGCATCTACGAGCCAAAGTAATTAAGTCAGCTAATGAGCCCTTGCTAACAGCCCATGTGCTTCAGAGTCTTGTAGCACATCAAGAAAGGCTGGATATGCTTCTAATCTTGGGGGAATGGTGCCCCATTGAAGTTTGAGGGCAAAGCTCAATTGTTTAACCACGTTTATCCTCAACAAATAGGAACACTATGCTTATATACCAATTACTGCCAGAGATCTCATTTACATATCTACTTTAAATAGTACTTTTTACTTGCCCATACCAAGGTGAACTTTGACAGACACATTTTAAAAAATGAACAACAAAAAAAGACCATGGACTTAGTACGACAGCAGGCAGTAGACAAAATGGCTACTCAAATGTTTCAGAAATACCCTTTTGAGGAAAATAGCTTCAAAATTTACCAGCAAATTCCTTTCCCCAGATTAGGAATCATGCATAAAGGCTTTAAAGCAGAAAATCAGGAGTGTGCATAATACTGTCCATTTAAAGCCCCTACAAGGACTGAAGTGCCCCTTCTTATTCTCCTTCCCCATTTCTTAATGTCTTGGGGGGAAAAAAAGAAGCGTTAAACAGAAGCTATTACTGATTGATGATTTCTGTCCTGATTGCTTTCTGGTTACATCACGCTGCGGCACCAGCTTTTCACTCACACAAACGGTGAAGCAGACAACTCGCATCCCGAGCAACGTGCAGCCAGGTGTGTCATTTCAACCACAGAATGACAGAACAGCCCAGGTCAGAAGGGATCTTGACAGATCATCTGGTCCCACCTTCCATGGGAAAGGGAGCCTAGGGAGATTGTCTAGCATTCTATTCAGTCACACCTTGAAAACCTCCAGCCGTGGGGACTCTGCCACGTCCCTTGGGAGGTTGCTGCAGTGAATGATAGTTCTTACTGTAAAAAAAGTCTTTCTTATGTCCAGATTTCTGACATCTTCTGTATTTTCTAACAAACACTCTCGGTGCCGCTGCAGATGTACTTATTAGACTCCTGCTGCAGGGTGGGTCTAAACCCCAGCCGCCTTGGTCGGTAAGGGCAGCAGCCACCACCCACCTGGGGACGGGCACGCTGGGCTCTGAGGTCCCGCACTTCCAGGGCTGGCCTCGACCTGCTGGGTGGCGGCTCTATCTGCTTCCACCGGGGAGGCCTGCGGAGAATACAGTAGAAACATAGTGAGTACAGTGGAAATAAAAGCATGTATTAATTCCTCAAGGCAGTACTTGCTGCTGCTTTGCAATGTGTTTGAACCAGACTGGTTTAGAGCTCAGCAGGGAACTGGGGAGTACGTTTTGGAGCAGTACGTGCCGCTCGGGTATTGAATCACCAGGCTTTAATCTCCTTTTCAAACTGTTCATCAGCAGCCATTAATGTGGTTGGTTTGGAATAGCTCCTACAAGCTTTTAAAATTGTAGGATATCTTGGATTGTGTTAGCTGGAGATAAGCATACATTTCACCCCTAGTTTCCTCTTCCAGATTAACACAAAAATGTATGCATTAGTGAATACATAGCACATACTAGGGTTTGAAAAGTGGCAAAGAAATTAAATACTTCCTTTATTTCACGGTTGTCTAAACAATCTGTTATCTGAAGGGAAAAGCCAGAGTGAGTATTAAAGGTAATGAAATACTTGAAACACTATTAAAAGAGGACTGAAAAAATACAGTGAGACCGTATCGAGCCAATAATCCAAATGCCTTTGAAAAGCCAGCTTCCTGACCCAGGACAAGGCTGTTGCAGAGCTAAAACGACACTGTCAAAACAAGGGTAGCAGTTCAGCTGATCTATTTAGCAGCTTCCACCATACATCCGCTTTCCCAGTAGGCAAATCAAGAAAAATCTTCAGCAAACGGATCAGCCACGGCACAGTGCTTCTAATGCACGAAAGATCTAGAAAATGGCACATTCAACAAAGGAAAATAAAAAAAAGCAGACTACTTTTAGAAATAAAAAGTAACATATTTCAGAAGTAGTCTATTGTAGACTTGCTTTCCTGTCCCCCTCCCACCCCTCCATGTTATTAACAGCTACAAGGGAGGAAATCTGATGAAATTTCCTCTTTTCTGGGGGCAGGATTCAGACCTCCACCTTCTGCACGGATCCCGTTTCCCATCCCCGCAGACCCACACGGGCCTATGCCCCCTCATCCGTCCGTGCCCCATGAAGAGCAGACCTGGGCTCCCACAGCTCGGTCACCAGGGACGTATGCCAGCAGTGCCAACAGGATGCCAACGCCTGTGGACACATTTTGGCTCCTGAGAGCTTTGCTGTCGGCAGAGCTCAGGAATCCTTGCCTCTCCTCCTCTCTAGAGGGAGGCATCCTCCGGAAAGGGGCAGGGAATGTGTCTGGGAAGATGCCCTGCGAGGAAATGGTGCGGATCAGTGTGGGGCCATGGCCAGGGGCATCGACCCAGGCAAACTCAGCGGGCAGCAAGCAGTGCCAGAAAAAAGAGAAGGAGCCCGTGGCTGCCAAGGGCTGTTCTGCCACCTCGCAGCAGGACAGGCGCCAGATCGTAGCCATGGGTCTCTAGAAGAGGCCGCGTGTCTCCTCCGGTGTCTGCTCGGGTGGCTGCCCACCATCCTCCCCACTGCCTGGCGTTTTCCACTGCACCCTCACCTCTGCCCACCCTCACCCTCTGCCCCAGGCAAGGCACAGGGACATGTCCCCCACCTGCCTAAAAGCTGTTCTCAAATTGGATGAGGCAGAGGGTGAAATACACACTCCAAAAAGGCAGCATGGAAAGTTTGAGGACCTCTTCTCCACTATGTCCACCTGTGAGTGTGCCTATACCAAGAGTAAACAAGGCACAGAGCTCCCCCTCCATGCGACACACGCTCCAAGGACAGACGGTCACTGGTGATGAGGCACAGGCTAAAAAATAGGCCTCAGAGGAATGCTCCAAAGACTGTAAGTTCTGTGCCCCAGAGATTCACCCCTTGCCACTCTATTGCTCTTTTCTCCCATGTAACCCACCTCTCCCTTCCCCAGCCCATCTGGATGCCATCCTGTGTTTCACTGAGAGCTTTCCCACTGAAAGGTCCAGCAGAAGAACACTGCGACTAAAGAAAATGTCACCTTCAGCCTTAGTTCTGGCTCCTGACACAACAGCAGCCAGGGAAGAAGGTACTGGAAAGCCTTCCCAAACTTGCTCAATGCAGAAATATTTATTTTCTCCATGAGGACAGCCAGACCAGTGTAACAGGCTGCCCAGATAGGCTGCGCCATCTCCATCCTCAGAGGTTTTCAAGACTCAAATGACCAAGCCCTTAGCAACTTGGTCTGATCTCATGCCTGATCCTGCTCTGAGCAAAAGACTCAGCTAGAGACCTACAACCAGAATTATTCTGTCATTGTACAACCTATAAACCTTTGTTAAACCTAAACAAATGGCTATTATCAAGAGCTCAGGGTTTGCCCTAAACAAGGTAGATTTTAACTGGAAAAGCAAGAGGTTTTTCTCTACTCAGTGCTCCAAAGCATAAGCCCTTCCAAAGAAACTGATGCACATTTCAATTAATAATGTTTATATTGTTATTATTTTTGGTAAAGCAATGGAATTCATCCTCCACTCTCAAAAAGCAACTGTCTGAACTGGAAAGAAAAAAAAAAAAGAAATTCAGCTTCAATTTAAATTTCAAACTCAAAGGCTTTGACGCTATAAACAGTGATAAACTAGGGCCGATATAAAAAATGTTAGTGTTACACACATCTGGGGAAGCCAAGTGCCGATGGAAGCTGGAGCTGGGGAAAGAGCACAGCCACGCTGCCTGCTCAGAGGGTTTAAAAAGCTCAGCGAATGCACACACACGACGCACCTCTGGGTCTAGAGTTACCTCTGGAACCTAAACATGGTGCTGTGTCATGTAGCTATCCTGCACAAGTGCAATAACTAAATCTACCCCTAACCTATATCCAGGAGGTTGAACCAGGTATAGACATAGATTTTATTTATAGAAATTCTTTCAAAGAGGAGTTAAAAAAAAAGAGCTACTACTTGCTGCAGGAAAATTGAATTTTGCAATGGCATGCTGCAGAAGTTGTGTTTCTGCTCAGGAGACTTGACTCTTCCTCCTCCCTCTGCTGAGCAATTAAATGCTAGCGACACACAGCTAAAAATATAAAACTGATTAGTAAGTAATTTATAAAAAAATTAAGTCAACTTCACTGGGGAACTCTCTCATTCCCACTATATCTAATTCTATTTATAATACCAAGTAATGTAACATTATCTAGTATTTCATCCACAGGTATATGATACACTTAAGAAAATTCTTGTACTGATACAGGTGATAAAATGTCTTTTCTACCACAAACTATCATAGTTCACATTTCATAAATATTTTGTAATCGAATGATGATGTTATCACTGAACATGAAGAAAGGCATACAAACATTTCATTGTACTTAAGAGGATCGTATTTTGACATGGACACTGAAAAACCGAACGACTTGGCGAGTGACATTTCAGAGGAGCTCAGGTGCTTTGGGATAAAGGACCCGCGCAGCCTCTCGGCACCACTCCGCTGCATCCACACGTGTTCGTGCGGGCACAGATGTCCTTCTGCAGGACCACAGAGCCGCTCCATAGCCTGGTTCTCCTGCAGGTGCCTACGAGGGAAGGTCACACAATGTCTGCTCATCCACCGCCACAGGCAATGAAGCCTCCAAGGGAAGTAGGAAAAACCTTGCTTCATCAGGGCTGTGGTTATCTCTGCCCCCAGATCCAGGCTGGTGTGAAGACTGCCCCATTAACTCCTGAAAACTGAAGAATGCTGTCTACTTGGTTTAGTGTTTTTACTACTCCATGCATCTACCTACCCAGGAGTTAAAGTGAACTTCCCCATTTAGGATTTAGAAGCCTTAGCCCACAACGGAAAGTTAAATATTGTGATTGCAGTTGCAGTTGTGAGCACATCAGTAACAGAGGACAACGCAGCTCCTCAGTTCTGCTAACCAAGGTATCCATTTAACAAAGAACAAGCACAGCTGACTATACAGTGTTATCAAACACCTATTAGGCATGAAAACGAATTAGTTCAGATGTGGCAGACAGGTTTTTTATCCCATAAACTAGGACAGCAGTCCAAGTACTTCTTTAATTAAGATCATACAAGCCAGAAATAGCCACATTGCCTACTGCTTACACCCTCATAAAACCCTAAAAATACAACAACTAGGAACTCCTAGAACACTGAACATCAGAACTACTACAAGAATCCAAACTCCAAAGGAAGTTATAGTAGAACTTTATTAACCCTTATGGTAAATTAAATAAAAATGTTAACACTACTTGTATACAAAATCACGTGAAATGTCATTACTGTATTTTCTATGAAAACATGACAAAAAGCTGTCTGGAACCAGTGAGAATACAGAGATATTGGGAAGAATCAAGTTAGAACTACAGTTTAAATTCCATAAAATCACTCAGGAATGAAATTGGTTGCAGTATCAATAGCCACATGCAGAAATTGCCTGACACATCTTTCAAACTTCTGTGATTGAAATGCTACACATATCATTGACTTTAAAATTTTCATAGGATAATTTCCTCATCAAAGCCAGCATTTTCTGTTGTTGTGAGTGGTAACGGTGACATGATCTTGGGCTGCCACAGCTAAGTGCCTTGCATGCTATGCCGGTACAGTACTGCAGCCAGAACACTGCTCTGCCACATGAAGCCATGTGCCTCATCTGGCAGCTGTATAATGCTATTGTCAGGCCAGCGATTACAACCAGAGATGAGGGTGGATCAGTAATTGACAGAAGTGTTGAAAGTGTTGCAAGAAATAGTGTTAAGTATTCCTGCTAGTCATTTTTCTAGAGTTATTACTGCTCAACTGGGATGTAAAATAAGCTCCTGTCACTCATAGACACTGAAAAGTGCATGAGTGTCTGGAGGACGGGAGACACGGATGCTAGATTCGTAACCAAATCCTGAGCAGAGTTCCCTTCTAGCTGCTTTGAAGCTTTGCAGTTCTTACTTCTCATCCTAAACCTTTTCCCCTTCAGGTAGTTCAGCCCTTCATGTATCTTCCCATGTGTGGTTCAAGGCAAAGCTGTCAATTTGGAACAGAGGTACTTACTCTACAAGTGTTTCTTGTAATAAATCAAAGAACAGAGACTTGTCCTACCAGATATGTACAAATCAGGATTTTAACTCTGCTTTCCTGTAGCTTGGCTAACAATCGTCAACCACAAGAAAGTTCATACTTTAATCTCAGTTCAATCAGTGGATTTTTGAAGATGAAGGAGAGCGTTACTTGGATGCAGAAAACAAGTTTATTTTGTGCCAAGCACGCAGTGATTAGAAATGGACAAGTTTAAGCTAGCTAGTGAAAAATTAAAAGAAAGCCAAAATCTCTCCCCACCATCACCACCTCACCCTGAGATCTTTTTAAAGTTGCCATCTATATTTTTTTTTTTTTGGGTTGATCAGAGAAAAGCTATAACTAGAGCTATAACAAGCCAATAATTTCTAAACACTGATACAAAGATTGGTTAAAATGAAGTGATGTTACTCACCAAGAAATAAATCCCCCTACACTAAAATCTGCATAAATATTGTTTTAAAACAAAACATTTACGTTGTCAACTTCTGATTCAAACAGCTAGAGGACACAACTACTCAGCATTTGTAATGTGCATTGCTGTTCTGTATAATGGAAAGAAAACATGACCTAATGGCTAACAAGGGTGAGGAGATGATTCTTACGTTATTGCTGGCATTGCCACTGACTGATCAGTCAGTCTTTGGGCTTTTGCCCCAGTTTTTCCAGCTGCAATAAGAGAGGTGCGCTTTACCTACCACCTCTCTTAGCAGCACATTGCTCCACAAACACCAGTGGGATATTTTCATCCTGCTTATAGGCCAAATTTATCTTTTCTAGCCTTAAATCATAGGCAAATTTTCACAAGCTACTTTGAGTAAAGGTAGGTCTCTTGTAAAATCCCACCCCCAAAATCTAAGTACTACAGACACAAGTATAGTTTCTTGGTAGTATTTTTCTTCACCATCATTCCCACCTGCTGCAGCTTTTTGCATCTCACTTCATAGTAGATTTAGGCAGGAATTACATGTTTCCTAATCAGCCTCTGATTGCCAATCATTATTTGATTCACATGTAGATGAGGTTCTTCTCTGTCAAAAAGACAACTGACCCTGAGGTCCCACCCATATGAAATGATCTCTGCACTTCTCTACCTTCCCAAAAACCTCAATCATATTAGCATCTTAAATGTTGCAACTTGACTGAACCATTTTTCAAACTTCAGGCCAAAAGAGCTGTTGAAGTACAGCTGCACAGCATCTTCCCTTATTGCAGACAATGCCTGAGGCCAGCCGGACAGATTTCGAGTAGGGCTACAGAGCTTCAAAGGGAAGCCTGCCAGGCAGAGAGAAGACAGGACCAGTTCGTTTGACAACTGAACTGAAACAGCAGGGGAGCAGCGCTAAGAGGGATGGAGGAGGAGGAAGGGGCATGCAAAGAACAGGAAGAGAATCAGAGGGGGAGGACAGGAGGGCCAAAGGTAACATATATATGAAAAGGAATATATGCTTCACAAGAGACTCAAGGCAGAAAATGAATGAATAAAATACCAAACCAGAACAGATCTCAGAGCAACTAGAGGGAAAAAAAACCCTAGAAACAGCATCTCTTAGCAGGCAGAGGAACTAGTGTCTGTGAATCTTCCTCAAAGCCTGGAAAGGACATACCTAACAAGAACTGTATCAATAAAGGAAAGCACACAAATAAAGGCAGTAAAAGCAAGTTTAGAAAAGGCCTTGAAAACATGCTCAATTTGTAAAAGTTTTCTCAAGGCAAAAGAAATGTAGTCGTTTCTTCCACTCCAGACAGCTCTGCTTCTTCATCTCAGCTACTTTTCTATCCCTCTTTCTGTTGTCTTCTCCTCTCCTAAAAATTCAGTGGGGTTAAGCATCAGACAAAAACGATAGCCCTGCTTTCTCCTTGTAGGAGGTGATACAGCGGCAGCTTCAGAAGGCTTTCTTACTTCCAAGGATGTGTATCTTGGAAGCTCCATCATGCTGGGGCAAAAAGCAAACCCCTTCTTCCCCTCTGGAGGGCTCACAGTGACAGCTAGAGTTATTCAGCATCCGACTCAGCATGAGGCCACATTTTATGAGGAGTGGGACAAGCCCAGGAGGCTCTTTTCTTTCCTAATATGGATTCCCAACTGTCACCGTTTAAGGCTGGGCCGGC